>NW_026112743.1:0-66895 GCF_024323335.1 Lathyrus oleraceus | reverse complement strand
GCCCAAGCACGCTTAACTGCGGAGTTCTGATGGATCCGGTGCATTAGTGCTGGTATGATCGCACCTGATATCTCATGCGCTTTGATTGTATATATTTTATTTCTTTCACTTATTAACGGCAAAACAAACATAATTAACGCTGAAATGCTTGTCTTCTCCTACTTTTTCCGACTCTTTTACGCCGATTAACAGAAAAAAAAGAAGTATTTAAAAAATCGCAAAAAAAAGGTGCAACACAAGGACTTCCCAGGAGGTCACCCATCCTAGTACTACTCTCGCCCAAGCACGCTTAACTGCGGAGTTCTGATGGGATCCGGTGCATTAGTGCTGGTATGATCGCACCTGATATCTCATGCGCTTTGATTGTATATATTTTATTCTTTCACTTATTAACGGCAAAACAAACATAATTAACGCTGAAATGCTTGTCTTCTCCTACTTTTTCCGACTCTTTTACGCCGATTAACAGAAATAAAAAGAAGTATTTAAAAAATCGCAAAAAAGAGGTGCAACACAAGGACTCCCAGGAGGTCACCCATCCTAGTACTACTACTCTCCGCCCCAGCACGCTTAACTGCGGAGTTCTGATGGGATCCGGTGCATTAGTGCTGGTATGATCGCCCTGATATCTCATGCGCTTTGATTGTATATATTTTTATTTCTTTCACTTATTAACGGCAAAACAAACATAATTAACGCTGAAATGCTTGTCTTCTCCTACTTTTTCCGACTCTTTTACGCCGATTAACAAAATAAAAAGAAGTATTTAAAAAATCGCAAAAAAAGAGGTGCAACACAAGGACTTCCCAGGAGGTCACCCATCCTAGTACTACTCTCTCGCCCAAGCACGCTTAACTGCGGAGTTCTGATGGGATCCGTGCATTAGTGCTGGTATGATCGCACCTGATATCTCATGCGCTTTGATTGTATATATTTTATTTCTTTCACTTATTACGGCAAAACAAACATAATTAACGCTGAAATGCTTGTCTTCTCCTACTTTTTTCCGACTCTTTTACGCCGATTAACAGAAATAAAAAGAAGTATTTAAAAAATCGCAAAAAAAGAGGCAACACAAGGACTTCCCAGGAGGTCACCCATCCTAGTACTACTCTCGCCCCAAGCACGCTTAACTGCGGAGTTCTGATGGGATCCGGTGCATTAGTGCTGGTATGATCGCACCTGATATCTCATGCGCTTTGATGTATATATTTTATTTCTTTCACTTATTAACGGCAAAACAAACATAATTAACGCTGAAATGCTTGTCTTCTCCTACTTTTTCCCGACTCTTTTACGCCGATTAACAAATAAAAAGTATTTAAAAAAATCGCAAAAAAGAGGTGCAACACAAACTTCTTCCCGGAGGTCACCCATCCTAGTACTACTCTCTCGCCCAAGCACGCTTAACTGCGGAGTTCTGATGGGATCCGGTGCATTAGTGCTGGTATGATCGCACCTGATTTACGCCGATTAACAGAAATAAAAGAAGTATTAAAAAATCGCAAAAAAAGAGGTGCAACACAAGGACTTCCCAGGAGGTCACCCATCCTAGTACTACTCTCGCCCAAGCACGCTTAACTGCGGAGTTCTGATGGGATCCGGTGCATTAGTGCTGGTATGATCGCACCTGATATCTCATGCGCTTTGATTGTATATATTTTATTTCTTTCACTTATTAACGGCAAAACAACATAATTAACGCTGAAATGCTTGTCTTCTCTCCTACTTTTTCCGACTCTTTTACGCCGATTAACAGAAATAAAAAGAAGTATTTAAAAAATCGCAAAAAAAGAGGTGCAACACAAGGACTTCCCAGGAGGTCACCCATCCTAGTACTACTCTCGCCCAAGCACGCTTAACTGCGGAGTTCTGATGGGATCCGGTGCATTAGTGCTGGTATGATCGCACCTGATATCTCATGCGCTTTGATTGTATATATTTTATTTCTTTCACTTATTAACGGCAAAACAAACATAATTAACGCTGAAATGCTTGTCTTCTCCTACTTTTTTCCGACTCTTTTACGCCGATTAACAGAAATAAAAAAGTATTTAAAAAATCGCAAAAAAGAGGTGCAACACAAGGACTTCCCAGAGGTCACCCATCCTAGTACTACTCTCGCCCAAGCACGCTTAACTGCGGAGTTCTGATGGGATCCGGTGCATTAGTGCTGGTATGATCGCACCCTGATATCTCATGCGCTTTGATTGTATATATTTTATTTCTTTCACTTATTAACGGCAAAACAAACAATTAATTAACGCTGAATGCTTGTCTTCTCCTACTTTTTCCGACTCTTTTACGCCGATTAACAGAAATAAAAAGAAGTATTTAAAAATCGCAAAAAAGAGGTGCAACACAAGGACTTCCCAGAGGTCACCCATCCTAGTACTACTCTCGCCCAAGCACGCTTAACTGCGGAGTTCTGATGGGATCCGGTGCATTAGTGCTGGTATGATCGCACCTGATATCTCATGCGCTTTGATTGTATATATTTTATTCTTTCACTTATTAACGGCAAAACAAACATAATTAACGCTGAAATGCTTGTCTTCTCCTACTTTTTTTTCCGACTCTTTTACGCCGATTAACAGAAATAAAAAGAAGTATTTAAAAATCGCAAAAAAAAGGTGCACACAAGGACTTCCCAGGAGGTCACCCATCCTAGTACTACTCTCGCCCAAGCACGCTTAACTGCGGAGTTCTGATGGGATCCGGTGCATTAGTGCTGGTATGATCGCACCTGATATCTCATGCGCTTTGATTGTATATATTTATTTCTTTCACTTATTAACGGCAAAACAAACATAATTAACGCTGAAATGCTTGTCTTCTCCTACTTTTTCCGACTCTTTTACGCCGATTAACAAAATAAAAAGAAGTATTTAAAAATCGCAAAAAAAGAGGTGCAACACAAGGACTTCCCAGAGGTCCCCATCCTAGTACACTACTCCGCCCCAGCACGCTTAACTGCGAGTTCTGAGGGATCCGGTGCATTAGTGCTGGTATGATCGCACCTGATATCTCATGCGCTTTGATTGTATATATTTTATTTCTTTCACTTATTAACGGCAAAACAAACATAATTAACGCTGAAATGCTTGTCTTCTCCTACTTTTTCCGACTCTTTTACGCCGATTAACAGAAATAAAAAGAAGTATTTAAAAAATCGCAAAAAAAGAGGTGCAACACAAGGACTTCCCAGGAGGTCACCCATCCTAGTACTACTCTCGCCCAAGCACGCTTAACTGCGGAGTTCTGATGGGATCCGGTGCATTAGTGCTGGTATGATCGCACCTGATATCTCATGCGCTTTGATTGTATATATTTTATTTCTTTCACTTATTAACGGCAAAACAAACATAATTAACGCTGAAATGCTTGTCTTCTCCTACTTTTTCCGACTCTTTTACGCCGATTAACAGAAATAAAAAGAAGTATTTAAAAAATCGCAAAAAAAGAGGTGCAACACAAGGACTTCCCAGAGGTCACCCATCCTAGTACTACTCTCGCCCAAGCACGCTTAACTGCGGAGTTCTGATGGGATCCGGTGCATTAGTGCTGGTATGATCGCACCTGATATCTCATGCGCTTTGATTGTATATATTTTATTTCTTTCACTTATTAACGGCAAACAAACATAATTAACGCTGAAATGCTTGTCTTCTCCTACTTTTTCCGACTCTTTTACGCCGATTAACAAAATAAAAGAAGTATTTAAAAAATCAAAAAAAAAGAGTGCAACACAAGGACTTCCCAGGAGGTCACCCATCCTAGTACTACTCTCGCCCAAGCACGCTTAACTGCGGAGTTCTGATGGGATCCGGTGCATTAGTGCTGGTATGATCGCACCTGATATCTCATGCGCTTTGATTGTATATTTTTATTTCTTTCACTTATTAACGGCAAAACAAACATAATTAACGCTGAAATGCTTGTCTTCTCCTACTTTTTCCGACTCTTTTACGCCGATTAACAGAAATAAAAAGAAGTATTTAAAAAATCGCAAAAAAAGAGGTGCAACACAAGGACTTCCCAGGAGGTCACCCATCCTAGTACTACTCTCGCCCAAGCACGCTTAACTGCGGAGTTCTGATGGATCCGGTGCATTAGTGCTGGTATGATCGCACCTGATATCTCATGCGCTTTGATTGTATATATTTTATTTCTTTCACTTATTAACGGCAAAACAAACATAATTAACGCTGAAATGCTTGTCTTCTCCTACTTTTTCCGACTCTTTTACGCCGATTAACAGAAATAAAAAGAAGTATTTAAAAAATCGCAAAAAAGAGGTGCAACACAAGGACTTCCCAGGAGGTCACCCATCCTAGTACTACTCTCGCCCAAGCACGCTTAACTGCGAAGTTCTGATGGGATCCGGTGCATTAGTGCTGGTATGATCGCACCTGATATCTCATGCGCTTTGATTGTATATATTTTATTTCTTTCACTTATTAACGGCAAAACAAACATAATTAACGCTGAAATGCTTGTCTTCTCCTACTTTTTCCGACTCTTTTACGCCGATTAACAGAAATAAAAAGAAGTATTTAAAAAATCGCAAAAAAAGAGGTGCAACACAAGGACTTCCCAGGAGGTCACCCATCCTAGTACTACTCTCGCCCAAGCACGCTTAACTGCGGAGTTCTGATGGGATCCGGTGCATTAGTGCTGGTATGATCGCACCTGATATCTCATGCGCTTTGATTGTATATTTTATTTCTTTCACTTATTAACGGCAAAACAAACATAATTAACGCTGAAATGCTTGTCTTCTCCTACTTTTTCCGACTCTTTTACGCCGATTAACAGAAATAAAAAGAAGTATTTAAAAAATCGCAAAAAAAGAGGTGCAACACAAGGACTTCCCAGGAGGTCACCCATCCTAGTACTACTCTCTCCCAAGCACGCTTAACTGCGGAGTTCTGATGGGATCCGGTGCATTAGTGCTGGTATGATCGCACCTGATATCTCATGCGCTTTGATTGTATATATTTTATTTCTTTCACTTATTAACGCAAAACAAACATAATTAACGCTGAAATGCTTGTCTTCTCCTACTTTTTCCGACTCTTTTACGCCGATTAACAGAAATAAAAAGAAGTATTAAAAAATCGCAAAAAAGAGGTGCAACACAAGGACTTCCCAGGAGGTCACCCATCCTAGTACTACTCTCGCCCAAGCACGCTTAACTGCGGAGTTCTGATGGGATCCGTGCATTAGTGCTGGTATGATCGCACCTGATATCTCATGCGCTTTGATTGTATATATTTTATTTCTTTCACTTATTAACGGCAAAACAAACATAATTAACCCCAGGAGTCACCCATCCTAGTACTACTCTCGCCCAAGCACGCTTAACTGCGGAGTTCTGATGGGATCCGGTGCATTAGTGCTGGTATGATCGCACCTGATATCTCATGCGCTTTGATTGTATATATTTTATTTCTTTCACTTATTAACGGCAAAACAACATAATTAACGCTGAAATGCTTGTCTTCTCCTACTTTTTCCGACTCTTTTACGCCGATTAACAGAAATAAAGAATTATTTAAAAAATCGCAAAAAAAGAGTGGCAACACAAGGACTTCCCAGGAGGTCACCCATCCTAGTACTACTCTCTCGCCCAAGCACGCTTAACTGCGGAGTTCTGATGGGATCCGGTGCATTAGTGCTGGTATGATCGCACCTGATATCTCATGCGCTTTGATTGTATATATTTTATTTCTTTCACTTATTAACGGCAAAACAAACATAATTAACGCTGAAATGCTTGTCTTCTCTCCTACTTTTTCCGACTCTTTTACGCCGATTAACAGAAATAAAAAGAAGTATTTAAAAAATCGCAAAAAAGAGGTGCAACACAAGGACTTCCCAGGAGGTCACCCATCCTAGTACTACTCTCGCCCAAGCACGCTTAACTGCGGAGTTCTGATGGGATCCGGTGCATTAGTGCTGGTATGATCGCACCTGATATCTCATGCGCTTTGATTGTATATATTTTATTTCTTTCACTTATTAACGGCAAAACAAACATAATTAACGCTGAAATGCTTGTCTTCTCCTACTTTTTCCGACTCTTTTACGCCGATTAACAGAAATAAAAGAAGTTTTAAAAATCGCAAAAAGAGGTGCAACACAAGGACTTCCCAGGAGGTCACCCATCCTAGTACTACTCTCGCCCAAGCACGCTTAACTGCGGAGTTCTGATGGGATCCGGTGCATTAGTGCTGGTATGATCGCACCTGATATCTCATGCGCTTTGATTGTATATATTTTATTTCTTTCACTTATTAACGGCAAAACAAACATAATTAACGCTGAAATGCTTGTCTTCTCCTACTTTTTCCGACTCTTTTACGCCGATTAACAGAAATAAAAAGAAGTATTTAAAAAATCGCAAAAAAAGAGGTGCAACACAAGGACTTCCCAGGAGGTCACCCATCCTAGTACTACTCTCGCCCAAGCACGCTTAACTGCGGAGTTCTGATGGGATCCGGTGCATTAGTGCTGGTATGATCGCACCTGATATCTCATGCGCTTTGATTGTATATATTTTATTTCTTTCACTTATTACGGCAAAACAAACATAATTAACGCTGAAATGCTTGTCTTCTCCTACTTTTTTCCGACTCTTTTACGCCGATTAACAAAAACAAAAAGAAAAGTATTTAAAAATCGCAAAAAAGAGGTGCAACACAAGGACTTCCCAGGAGGTCACCCATCCTAGTACTACTCTCGCCCAAGCACGCTTAACTGCGGAGTTCTGATGGGATCCGTGCATTAGTGCTGGTATGATCGCACCTGATATCTCATGCGCTTTGATTGTATATATTTTATTTCTTTCACTTATTAACGGCAAAACAAACATAATTAACGCTGAAATGCTTGTCTTCTCCTACTTTTTCCGACTCTTTTACGCCGATTAACAGAAATAAAAAAAGTATTTAAAAAATCGCAAAAAAGAGGTGCAACACAAGGACTTCCCAGGAGGTCACCCATCCTAGTACTACTCTCAAGCCAACGCTTAACTGCGGAGTTCTGATGGGATCCGGTGCATTAGTGCTGGTATGATCGCACCTGATATCTCATGCGCTTTGATTGTATATATTTTATTTCTTTCACTTATTAACGGCAAAACAAACATAATTAACGCTGAAATGCTTGTCTTCTCCTACTTTTTCCGACTCTTTTACGCCGATTAACAGAAATAAAAAGAAGTATTTAAAAAATCGCAAAAAAAGAGGTGCAACACAAGGACTTCCCAGGAGGTCACCCATCCTAGTACTACTCTCGCCCAAGCACGCTTAACTGCGGAGTTCTGATGGGATCCGGTGCATTAGTGCTGGTATGATCGCACCTGATATCTCATGCGCTTTGATTGTATATATTTTATTTCTTTCACTTATTAACGGCAAAACAAACATAATTAACGCTGAAATGCTTGTCTTCTCCTACTTTTTCCGACTCTTTTACGCCGATTAACAGAAATAAAAAGAAGTATTTAAAAAATCGCAAAAAAAGAGGTGCAACACAAGGACTTCCCAGGAGGTCACCCATCCTAGTACTACTCTCGCCCAAGCACGCTTAACTGCGGAGTTCTGATGGGATCCGGTGCATTAGTGCTGGTATGATCGCACCTGATATCTCATGCGCTTTGATTGTATATATTTTATTTCTTTCACTTATTAACGGCAAAACAAACATAATTAACGCTGAAATGCTTGTCTTCTCCTACTTTTTTCCGACTCTTTTACGCCGATTAACAGAAATAAAAAGAAGTATTTAAAAAATCGCAAAAAAGAGGTGCAACACAAGGACTTCCCAGGAGGTCACCCATCCTAGTACTACTCTCGCCCAAGCACGCTTAACTGCGGAGTTCTGATGGGATCCGGTGCATTAGTGCTGGTATGATCGCACCTGATATCTCATGCGCTTTGATTGTATATATTTTATTTCTTTCACTTATTAACGGCAAAACAAACATAATTAACGCTGAAATGCTTGTCTTCTCCCTACTTTTTCCGACTCTTTTACGCCGATTAACAGAAATAAAAGAAGTATTTAAAAAATCGCAAAAAAGAGGTGCAACACAAGGACTTCCCAGGAGGTCACCCATCCTAGTACTACTCTCGCCCAAGCACGCTTAACTGCGGAGTTCTGATGGGATCCGGTGCATTAGTGCTGGTATGATCGCACCTGATATCTCATGCGCTTTGATTGTATATATTTTATTTCTTTCACTTATTAACGGCAAAACAAACATAATTAACGCTGAAATGCTTGTCTTCTCCTACTTTTTCCGACTCTTTTACGCCGATTAACAGAAATAAAAAGAAGTATTTAAAAAATCGCAAAAAAAGAGGTGCAACACAAGGACTTCCCAGGAGGTCACCCATCCTAGTACTACTCTCGCCCAAGCACGCTTAACTGCGGAGTTCTGATGGGATCCGTGCATTAGTGCTGGTATGATCGCACCTGATATCTCATGCGCTTTGATTGTATATATTTTATTTCTTTCACTTATTAACGGCAAAACAAACATAATTAACGCTGAAATGCTTGTCTTCTCCTACTTTTTCCGACTCTTTTACGCCGATTAACAGAAATAAAAAGAAGTATTTAAAAAATCGCAAAAAAAGAGGTGCAACACAAGGACTTCCCAGGAGGTCACCCATCCTAGTACTACTCTCGCCCAAGCACGCTTAACTGCGGAGTTCTGATGGGATCCGGCATTAGTGCTGGTATGATCGCACCTGATATCTCATGCGCTTTGATTGTATATATTTTATTTCTTTCACTTATTAACGGCAAAACAAACATAATTAACGCTGAAATGCTTGTCTTCTCCTACTTTTTTCCGACTCTTTTACGCCGATTAACAGAAATAAAAAGAAGTATTTAAAAAATCGCAAAAAAAAGGTGCAACACAAGGACTTCCCAGAGGTCACCCATCCTAGTACTACTCTCGCCCAAGCACGCTTAACTGCGGAGTTCTGATGGGATCCGGTGCATTAGTGCTGGTATGATCGCACCTGATATCTCATGCGCTTTGATTGTATATATTTTATTTCTTTCACTTATTAACGGCAAAACAAACATAATTAACGCTGAAATGCTTGTCTTCTCCTACTTTTTCCGACTCTTTTACGCCGATTAACAGAAATAAAAAGAAGTATTTAAAAATCGCAAAAAAAGAGGTGCAACACAAGGACTTCCCAGGAGGTCACCCATCCTAGTACTACTCTCGCCCAAGCACGCTTAACTGCGGAGTTCTGATGGGATCCGGTGCATTAGTGCTGGTATGATCGCACCTGATATCCATCTCTTTGATTGGTATATTTTATTTCTTTCCACTTATTAACGGCAAAACAAACATAATTAAAACGCTGAATTCTTGTCTTCGCTCCTACTTTTTCCCGACTCTTTACGCCGATTAACAGAAATAAAAAGAAGTATTTAAAAAAATCGCCAAAAAAGAGGTGCAACACAAGGACTTCCCAGGAGGTCACCCATCCTAGTACTACTCTCGCCCAAGCACGCTTAACTGCGGAGTTCTGATGGGATCCGGTGCATTAGTGCTGGTATGATCGCACCTGATATCTCATGCGCTTTGATTGTATATATTTTATTTCTTTCACTTATTAACGGCAAAACAAACATAATTAACGCTGAAATGCTTGTCTTCTCCTACTTTTTCCGACTCTTTTACGCCGATTAACAGAAATAAAAAGAAGTATTTAAAAAATCGCAAAAAAAGAGGTGCAACACAAGGACTTCCCAGGAGGTCACCCATCCTAGTACTACTCTCTCCCAAGCACGCTTAACTGCGGAGTTCTGATGGGATCCGGTGCATTAGTGCTGGTATGATCGCACCTGATATCTCATGCGCTTTGATTGTATATATTTTATTTCTTTCACTTATTAACGGCAAAACAAACATAATTAACGCTGAAATGCTTGTCTTCTCCTACTTTTTCCGACTCTTTTACGCCGATTAACAGAAATAAAAAGAATTTAAAAACGCAAAAAAAGAGGTGCAACACAAGGACTTCCCAGGAGGTCACCCATCCTAGTACTACTCTCGCCCAGCACGCTTAACTGCGGAGTTCTGATGGGATCCGGTGCATTAGTGCTGGTATGATCGCACCTGATATCTCATGCGCTTTTGTATATATTTTATTTCTTTCACTTATTAACGGCAAAACAAACATAATTAACGCTGAAATGCTTGTCTTCTCCTACTTTTTCCGACTCTTTTACGCCGATTAACAGAAATAAAAAGAAGTATTTAAAAAATCGCAAAAAAAGAGGTGCAACACAGGACTTCCCAGGAGGTCACCCATCCTAGTACTACTCTCACTCTCGCCCAAGCACGCTTAACTGCGGAGTTCTGATGGGATCCGGTGCATTAGTGCTGGTATGATCGCACCTGATATCTCATGCGCTTTGATTGTATATATTTTATTTCTTTCACTTATTAACGGCAAAACAAACATAATTAACGCTGAAATGCTTGTCTTCTCCTACTTTTTCCGACTCTTTTACGCCGATTAACAGAAATAAAAAGAAGTATTAAAAAAATCGCAAAAAAAGAGGTGCAACACAAGGACTTCCCAGGAGGTCACCCATCCTAGTACTACTCTCGCCCAAGCACGCTTAACTGCGGAGTTCTGATGGGATCCGGTGCATTAGTGCTGGTATGATCGCACCTGATATCTCATGCGCTTTGATTGTATATATTTTATTTCTTTCACTTATTAACGGCAAAACAACATAATTAACGCTGAAATGCTTGTCTTCTCCTACTTTTTCCGACTCTTTTACGCCGATTAACAAATAAAAAAGAAGTATTTAAAAAATCGCAAAAAAAGAGGTGCAACACAAGGACTTCCGGAGGTCACCCATCCTAGTACTACTCTCGCCCAAGCACGCTTAACTGCGGAGTTCTGATGGGATCCGGTGCATTAGTGCTGGTATGATCGCACCTGATATCTCATGCGCTTTGATTGTATATATTTTATTTCTTTCACTTATTAACGGCAAAACAAACATAATTAACGCTGAAATGCTTGTCTTCTCCTACTTTTTCCGACTCTTTTACGCCGATTAACAGAAATAAAAGAAGTATTAAAAAATCGCAAAAAAGAGGTGCAACACAAGGACTTCCCAGGAGGTCACCCATCCTAGTACTACTCTCGCCCAAGCACGCTTAACTGCGGAGTTCTGATGGGATCCGGTGCATTAGTGCTGGTATGATCGCACCTGATATCTCATGCGCTTTGATTGTATATATTTTATTTCTTTCACTTATTAACGGCAAAACAAACATAATTAACGCTGAAATGCTTGTCTTCTCCTACTTTTTTTCCGACTCTTTTACGCCGATTAACAGAAATAAAAAAGTATTTAAAAAATCGCAAAAAAAGAGGTGCAACACAAGGACTTCCCAGGAGGTCACCCATCCTAGTACTACTCTCGCCCAAGCACGCTTAACTGCGGAGTTCTGATGGGATCCGGTGCATTAGTGCTGGTATGATCGCACCTGATATCTCATGCGCTTTGATTGTATATATTTTATTTCTTTCACTTATTAACGGCAAAACAAACATAATTAACGCTGAAATGCTTGTCTTCTCCTACTTTTTCCGACTCTTTTACGCCGATTAACAGAAATAAAAAGAAGTATTTAAAAAATCGCAAAAAAGAGGTGCAACACAAGGACTTCCCAGGAGGTCACCCATCCTAGTACTACTCTCGCCCAAGCACGCTTAACTGCGGAGTTCTGATGGGATCCGGTGCATTAGTGCTGGTATGATCGCACCTGATATCTCATGCGCTTTGATTGTATATATTTTATTTCTTTCACTTATTAACGGCAAAACAAACATAATAACGCTGAATGCTTGTCTTCTCCTACTTTTTCCGACTCTTTTACGCCGATTAACAGAAATAAAAAGAAGTATTTAAAAAATCGCAAAAAAAGAGGTGCAACACAAGGACTTCCCAGGAGGTCACCCATCCTAGTACTACTCTCGCCCAAGCACGCTTAACTGCGGAGTTCTGATGGGATCCGGTGCATTAGTGCTGGTATGATCGCACCTGATATCTCATGCGCTTTGATTGTATATATTTTATTTCTTTCACTTATTACGGCAAAACAAACATAATTAACGCTGAAATGCTTGTCTTCTCCTACTTTTTCCGACTCTTTTACGCCGATTAACAGAATAAAAAGAAGTATTTAAAAAATCGCAAAAAAGAGGTGCAACACAAGGACTTCCCAGGAGGTCACCCATCCTAGTACTACTCTCGCCCAAGCACGCTTAACTGCGGAGTTCTGATGGGATCCGTGCATTAGTGCTGGTATGATCGCACCTGATATCTCATGCGCTTTGATTGTATATATTTTATTTCTTTCACTTATTAACGGCAAAACAAACATAATTAACGCTGAAATGCTTGTCTTCTCCTACTTTTTCCGACTCTTTTACGCCGATTAACAGAAATAAAAAGAAGTATTTAAAAAATCGCAAAAAAAAAGGTGCAACACAAGGACTTCCCAGGAGGTCACCCATCCTACTACTACTCTCGCCCAGCACGCTTAACTGCGGAGTTCTGATGGGATCCGGTGCATTAGTGCTGGTATGATCGCACCTGATATCTCATGCGCTTTGATTGTATATATTTTATTTCTTTCACTTATTAACGGCAAAACAAACATAATTAACGCTGAAATGCTTGTCTTCTCCTACTTTTTCCGACTCTTTTACGCCGATTAACAGAAATAAAAAGAAGTATTTAAAAAATCGCAAAAAAAGAGGTGCAACACAAGGACTTCCCAGGAGGTCACCCATCCTAGTACTACTCTCGCCCAAGCACGCTTAACTGCGGAGTTCTGATGGGATCCGGTGCATTAGTGCTGGTATGATCGCACCTGATATCTCATGCGCTTTGATTGTATATATTTTATTTCTTTCACTTATTAACGGCAAACAAACATAATTAACGCTGAAATGCTTGTCTTCTCCTACTTTTTCCGACTCTTTTACGCCGATTAACAGAAATAAAAAAGTATTTAAAAATCGCAAAAAAAGAGGTGCAACACAAGGACTTCCCAGGAGGTCACCCATCCTAGTACTACTCTCGCCCAAGCACGCTTAACTGCGGAGTTCTGATGGGATCCGGTGCATTAGTGCTGGTATGATCGCACCTGATATCTCATGCGCTTTGATTGTATATATTTTATTTCTTTCACTTATTAACGGCAAAATAAACATAATTAACGCTGAAATGCTTGTCTTCTCCTACTTTTTTCCGACTCTTTTACGCCGATTAACAGAAATAAAAGAAGTATTTAAAAAATCGCAAAAAAAGAGGTGCAACACAAGGACTTCCCAGGAGGTCACCCATCCTAGTACTACTCTCGCCCAAGCACGCTTAACTGCGGAGTTCTGATGGGATCCGGTGCATTAGTGCTGGTATGATCGCACCTGATATCTCATGCGCTTTGATTGTATATATTTTATTTCTTTCACTTATTAACGGCAAACACACATAATTAACGCTGAAATGCTTGTCTTCTCCTACTTTTTCCGACTCTTTTACGCCGATTAACAGAAATAAAAAGAAGTATTTAAAAAATCGCAAAAAAGAGGTGCAACACAAGGACTTCCCAGGAGGTCACCCATCCTAGTACTACTCTCGCCCAAGCACGCTTAACTGCGGAGTTCTGATGGGATCCGGTGCATTAGTGCTGGTATGATCGCACCTGATATCTCATGCGCTTTGATTGTATATATTTTATTTCTTTCACTTATTAACGGCAAAACAAACATAATTAACGCTGAAATGCTTGTCTTCTCCTACTTTTTCCGACTCTTTTACGCCGATTAACAGAAATAAAAAGAAGTATTTAAAAAATCGCAAAAAAAGAGGTGCAACACAAGGACTTCCCAGGAGGTCACCCATCCTAGTACTACTCTCGCCCAAGCACGCTTACTGCGGAGTTCTGATGGGATCCGGTGCATTAGTGCTGGTATGATCGCACCTGATATCTCATGCGCTTTGATTGTATATATTTTATTTCTTTCACTTATTAACGGCAAAACAACATAATTAACGCTGAAATGCTTGTCTTCTCCTACTTTTTCCGACTCTTTTACGCCGATTAACAGAAATAAAAAGAAGTATTTAAAAAATCGCAAAAAAAGAGGTGCAACACAAGGACTTCCCAGGAGGTCACCCATCCTAGTACTACTCTCTCCCAAGCACGCTTAACTGCGGAGTTCTGATGGGATCCGGTGCATTAGTGCTGGTATGATCGCACCTGATATCTCATGCGCTTTGATTGTATATATTTTATTTCTTTCACTTATTAACGGCAAAACAAACATAATTAACGCTGAAATGCTTGTCTTCTCCTACTTTTTCCGACTCTTTTACGCCGATTAACAGAAATAAAAGAAGTATTTAAAAAATCGCAAAAAAAGAGGTGCAACACAAGGACTTCCCAGGAGGTCACCCATCCTAGTACTACTCTCGCCCAAGCACGCTTAAACTGCGGAGTTCTGATGGGATCCGGTGCATTAGTGCTGGTATGATCGCACCTGATATCTCATGCGCTTTGATTGTATATATTTTATTTCTTTCACTTATTAACGGCAAAACAAACATAATTAACGCTGAAATGCTTGTCTTCTCCTACTTTTTCCGACTCTTTTACGCCGATTAACAGAAAATAAAAAGAAGTATTTAAAAAATCGCAAAAAAGAGGTGCAACACAAGGACTTCCCAGGAGGTCACCCATCCTAGTACTACTCTCGCCCAAGCACGCTTAACTGCGGAGTTCTGATGGATCCGGTGCATTAGTGCTGGTATGATCGCACCTGATATCTCATGCGCTTTGATTGTATATATTTTATTTCTTTCACTTATTAACGGCAAAACAAACATAATTAACGCTGAAATGCTTGTCTTCTCCTACTTTTTCCGACTCTTTTACGCCGATTAACAGAAATAAAAAGAAGTATTTAAAAATCGCAAAAAAAGAGGTGCAACACAAGGACTTCCCAGGTCACCCATCCTAGTACTACTCTCGCCCAAGCACGCTTAACTGCGGAGTTCTGATGGGATCCGGTGCATTAGTGCTGGTATGATCGCACCTGATATCTCATGCGCTTTGATTGTATATATTTTATTTCTTTCACTTATTAACGGCAAAACAAACATAATTAACGCTGAAATGCTTGTCTTCTCCTACTTTTTCCGACTCTTTTACGCCGATTAACAGAAATAAAAAGAAGTATTTAAAAAATCGCAAAAAAAGAGGTGCAACACAAGGACTTCCCAGGAGGTCACCCATCCTAGTACTACTCTCGCCCAAGCACGCTTAACTGCGGAGTTCTGATGGGATCCGGTGCATTAGTGCTGGTATGATCGCACCTGATATCTCATGCGCTTTGATTGTATATATTTTATTTCTTTCACTTATTAACGGCAAAACAACATAATTAACGCTGAAATGCTTGTCTTCTCCTACTTTTTCCGACTCTTTTACGCCGATTAACAGAAATAAAAAGAAGTATTTAAAAAATCGCAAAAAAAGAGGTGCAACACAAGGACTTCCCAGGAGGTCACCCATCCTAGTACTACTCTCGCCCAAGCACGCTTAACTGCGGAGTTCTGATGGGATCCGGTGCATTAGTGCTGGTATGATCGCACCTGATATCTCATGCGCTTTGATTGTATATATTTTATTTCTTTCACTTATTAACGGCAAAACAAACATAATTAACGCTGAAATGCTTGTCTTCTCCTACTTTTTCCGACTCTTTTACGCCGATTAACAGAAATAAAAAGAAGTATTTAAAAAATCGCAAAAAAAGAGGTGCAACACAAGGACTTCCCAGGAGGTCACCCATCCTAGTACTACTCTCGCCCAAGCACGCTTAACTGCGGAGTTCTGATGGGATCCGGTGCATTAGTGCTGGTATGATCGCACCTGATATCTCATGCGCTTTGATTGTATATATTTTATTTCTTTCACTTATTAACGGCAAAACAAACATAATTAACGCTGAAATGCTTGTCTTCTCCTACTTTTTCCGACTCTTTTACGCCGATTAACAGAAATAAAAAGAAGTATTTAAAAAATCGCAAAAAAGAGGTGCAACACAAGGACTTCCCAGGAGGTCACCCATCCTAGTACTACTCTCGCCCAAGCACGCTTAACTGCGGAGTTCTGATGGGATCCGGTGCATTAGTGCTGGTATGATCGCACCTGATATCTCATGCGCTTTGATTGTATATATTTTATTTCTTTCACTTATTAACGGCAAAACAAACATAATTAACGCTGAAATGCTTGTCTTCTCCTACTTTTTCCGACTCTTTTACGCCGATTAACAGAAATAAAAAGAAGTATTTAAAAAATCGCAAAAAAAGAGGTGCAACACAAGGACTTCCCAGGAGGTCACCCATCCTAGTACTACTCTCGCCCAAGCACGCTTAACTGCGGAGTTCTGATGGGATCCGGTGCATTAGTGCTGGTATGATCGCACCTGATATCTCATGCGCTTTGATTGTATATATTTATTTCTTTCACTTATTAACGGCAAAACAAACATAATTAACGCTGAAATGCTTGTCTTCTCCTACTTTTTCCGACTCTTTTACGCCGATTAACAGAAATAAAAAGAAGTATTTAAAAAATCGCAAAAAAAGAGGTGCAACACAAGGACTTCCCAGGAGGTCACCCATCCTAGTACTACTCTCGCCCAAGCACGCTTAACTGCGGAGTTCTGATGGGATCCGGTGCATTAGTGCTGGTATGATCGCACCTGATATCTCATGCGCTTTGATTGTATATATTTTATTTCTTTCACTTATTAACGGCAAAACAAACATAATTAACGCTGAAATGCTTGTCTTCTCCTACTTTTTCCGACTCTTTTACGCCGATTAACAGAAATAAAAAGAAGTATTTAAAAAATCGCAAAAAAAGAGGTGCAACACAAGGACTTCCCAGGAGGTCACCCATCCTAGTACTACTCTCGCCCAAGCACGCTTAACTGCGGAGTTCTGATGGGATCCGGTGCATTAGTGCTGGTATGATCGCACCTGATATCTCATGCGCTTTGATTGTATATATTTTATTTCTTTCACTTATTAACGGCAAAACAAACATAATTAACGCTGAAATGCTTGTCTTCTCCTACTTTTTCCGACTCTTTTACGCCGATTAACAGAAATAAAAAGAAGTATTTAAAAAATCGCAAAAAAAGAGGTGCAACACAAGGACTTCCCAGGAGGTCACCCATCCTAGTACTACTCTCGCCCAAGCACGCTTAACTGCGGAGTTCTGATGGGATCCGGTGCATTAGTGCTGGTATGATCGCACCTGATATCTCATGCGCTTTGATTGTATATATTTTATTTCTTTCACTTATTAACGGCAAAACAAACATAATTAACGCTGAAATGCTTGTCTTCTCCTACTTTTTCCGACTCTTTTACGCCGATTAACAGAAATAAAAGAAGTATTTAAAAAATCGCAAAAAAGAGGTGCAACACAAGGACTTCCCAGGAGGTCACCCATCCTAGTACTACTCTCGCCCAAGCACGCTTAACTGCGGAGTTCTGATGGGATCCGGTGCATTAGTGCTGGTATGATCGCACCTGAATATTTACGCCGATTAACAGAAATAAAAAGAAGTATTTAAAAAATCGCAAAAAAAGAGGTGCAACACAAGGACTTCCCAGGAGGTCACCCATCCTAGTACTACTCTCGCCCAAGCACGCTTAACTGCGGAGTTCTGATGGGATCCGGTGCATTAGTGCTGGTATGATCGCACCTGATATCTCATGCGCTTTGATTGTATATATTTTATTTCTTTCACTTATTAACGGCAAAACAAACATAATTAACGCTGAAATGCTTGTCTTCTCCTACTTTTTCCGACTCTTTTACGCCGATTAACAGAAATAAAAAGAAGTATTTAAAAAATCGCAAAAAAAGAGGTGCAACACAAGGACTTCCCAGGAGGTCACCCATCCTAGTACTACTCTCGCCCAAGCACGCTTAACTGCGGAGTTCTGATGGGATCCGGTGCATTAGTGCTGGTATGATCGCACCTGATATCTCATGCGCTTTGATTGTATATATTTTATTTCTTTCACTTATTAACGGCAAAACAAACATAATTAACGCTGAAATGCTTGTCTTCTCCTACTTTTTCCGACTCTTTTACGCCGATTAACAGAAATAAAAAGAAGTATTTAAAAAATCGCAAAAAAAGAGGTGCAACACAAGGACTTCCCAGGAGGTCACCCATCCTAGTACTACTCTCGCCCAAGCACGCTTAACTGCGGAGTTCTGATGGGATCCGGTGCATTAGTGCTGGTATGATCGCACCTGATATCTCATGCGCTTTGATTGTATATATTTTATTTCTTTCACTTATTAACGGCAAAACAAACATAATTAACGCTGAAATGCTTGTCTTCTCCTACTTTTTCCGACTCTTTTACGCCGATTAACAGAAATAAAAAGAAGTATTTAAAAAATCGCAAAAAAAGAGGTGCAACACAAGGACTTCCCAGGAGGTCACCCATCCTAGTACTACTCTCGCCCAAGCACGCTTAACTGCGGAGTTCTGATGGGATCCGGTGCATTAGTGCTGGTATGATCGCACCTGATATCTCATGCGCTTTGATTGTATATATTTTATTTCTTTCACTTATTAACGGCAAAACAAACATAATTAACGCTGAAATGCTTGTCTTCTCCTACTTTTTCCGACTCTTTTACGCCGATTAACAGAAATAAAAAGAAGTATTTAAAAAATCGCAAAAAAGAGGTGCAACACAAGGACTTCCCAGGAGGTCACCCATCCTAGTACTACTCTCGCCCAAGCACGCTTAACTGCGGAGTTCTGATGGGATCCGGTGCATTAGTGCTGGTATGATCGCACCTGATATCTCATGCGCTTTGATTGTATATATTTTATTTCTTTCACTTATTAACGGCAAAACAAACATAATTAACGCTGAAATGCTTGTCTTCTCCTACTTTTTCCGACTCTTTTACGCCGATTAACAGAAATAAAAAGAAGTATTTAAAAAATCGCAAAAAAAGAGGTGCAACACAAGGACTTCCCAGGAGGTCACCCATCCTAGTACTACTCTCGCCCAAGCACGCTTAACTGCGGAGTTCTGATGGGATCCGGTGCATTAGTGCTGGTATGATCGCACCTGATATCTCATGCGCTTTGATTGTATATATTTTATTTCTTTCACTTATTAACGGCAAAACAAACATAATTAACGCTGAAATGCTTGTCTTCTCCTACTTTTTCCGACTCTTTTACGCCGATTAACAGAAATAAAAAGAAGTATTTAAAAATCGCAAAAAAAGAGGTGCAACACAAGGACTTCCCAGGAGGTCACCCATCCTAGTACTACTCTCGCCCAAGCACGCTTAACTGCGGAGTTCTGATGGGATCCGGTGCATTAGTGCTGGTATGATCGCACCTGATTTTTAACGCCGATTAACAGAAATAAAAAGAAGTATTTAAAAAATCGCAAAAAAAGAGGTGCAACACAAGGACTTCCCAGGAGGTCACCCATCCTAGTACTACTCTCGCCCAAGCACGCTTAACTGCGGAGTTCTGATGGGATCCGGTGCATTAGTGCTGGTATGATCGCACCTGATATCTCATGCGCTTTGATTGTATATATTTTATTTCTTTCACTTATTAACGGCAAAACAAACATAATTAACGCTGAAATGCTTGTCTTCTCCTACTTTTTCCGACTCTTTTACGCCGATTAACAGAAATAAAAGAAGTATTTAAAAAATCGCAAAAAAAGAGGTGCAACACAAGGACTTCCCAGGAGGTCACCCATCCTAGTACTACTCTCGCCCAAGCACGCTTAACTGCGGAGTTCTGATGGGATCCGGTGCATTAGTGCTGGTATGATCGCACCTGATATCTCATGCGCTTTGATTGTATATATTTTATTTCTTTCACTTATTAACGGCAAAACAAACATAATTAACGCTGAAATGCTTGTCTTCTCCTACTTTTTTCCGACTCTTTTACGCCGATTAACAGAAATAAAAAGAAGTATTTAAAAAATCGCAAAAAAGAGGTGCAACACAAGGACTTCCCAGGAGGTCACCCATCCTAGTACTACTCTCGCCCAAGCACGCTTAACTGCGGAGTTCTGATGGGATCCGGTGCATTAGTGCTGGTATGATCGCACCTGATATCTCATGCGCTTTGATTGTATATATTTATTTCTTTCACTTATTAACGGCAAAACAAACATAATTAACGCTGAAATGCTTGTCTTCTCCTACTTTTTCCGACTCTTTTACGCCGATTAACAGAAATAAAAAGAAGTATTTAAAAAATCGCAAAAAAAGAGGTGCAACACAAGGACTTCCCAGGAGGTCACCCATCCTAGTACTACTCTCGCCCAAGCACGCTTAACTGCGGAGTTCTGATGGGATCCGGTGCATTAGTGCTGGTATGATCGCACCTGATATCTCATGCGCTTTGATTGTATATATTTTATTTCTTTCACTTATTAACGGCAAAACAAACATAATTAACGCTGAAATGCTTGTCTTCTCCTACTTTTTCCGACTCTTTTACGCCGATTAACAGAAATAAAAAGAAGTATTTAAAAAATCGCAAAAAAAGAGGTGCAACACAAGGACTTCCCAGGAGGTCACCCATCCTAGTACTACTCTCGCCCAAGCACGCTTAACTGCGGAGTTCTGATGGGATCCGGTGCATTAGTGCTGGTATGATCGCACCTGATATCTCATGCGCTTTGATTGTATATATTTTATTTCTTTCACTTATTAACGGCAAAACAAACATAATTAACGCCCAGGAGGTCACCCATCCTAGTACTACTCTCGCCCAAGCACGCTTAACTGCGGAGTTCTGATGGGATCCGGTGCATTAGTGCTGGTATGATCGCACCTGATATCTCATGCGCTTTGATTGTATATATTTTATTTCTTTCACTTATTAACGGCAAAACAAACATAATTAACGCTGAAATGCTTGTCTTCTCCTACTTTTTCCGACTCTTTTACGCCGATTAACAGAAATAAAAAGAAGTATTTAAAAAATCGCAAAAAAGAGGTGCAACACAAGGACTTCCCAGGAGGTCACCCATCCTAGTACTACTCTCGCCCAAGCACGCTTAACTGCGGAGTTCTGATGGGATCCGGTGCATTAGTGCTGGTATGATCGCACCTGATATCTCATGCGCTTTGATTGTATATATTTTATTTCTTTCACTTATTAACGGCAAAACAAACATAATTAACGCTGAAATGCTTGTCTTCTCCTACTTTTTCCGACTCTTTTACGCCGATTAACAGAAATAAAAAGAAGTATTAAAAAATCGCAAAAAAAGAGGTGCAACACAAGGACTTCCCAGGAGGTCACCCATCCTAGTACTACTCTCGCCCAAGCACGCTTAACTGCGGAGTTCTGATGGGATCCGGTGCATTAGTGCTGGTATGATCGCACCTGATATCTCATGCGCTTTGATTGTATATATTTTATTTCTTTCACTTATTAACGGCAAAACAAACATAATTAACGCTGAAATGCTTGTCTTCTCCTACTTTTTCCGACTCTTTTACGCCGATTAACAGAAATAAAAAGAAGTATTTAAAAAATCGCAAAAAAAGAGGTGCAACACAAGGACTTCCCAGGAGGTCACCCATCCTAGTACTACTCTCGCCCAAGCACGCTTAACTGCGGAGTTCTGATGGGATCCGGTGCATTAGTGCTGGTATGATCGCACCTGATATCTCATGCGCTTTGATTGTATATATTTTATTTCTTTCACTTATTAACGGCAAAACAAACATAATTAACGCTGAAATGCTTGTCTTCTCCTACTTTTTCCGACTCTTTTACGCCGATTAACAGAAATAAAAAGAAGTATTTAAAAATCGCAAAAAAAGAGGTGCAACACAAGGACTTCCCAGGAGGTCACCCATCCTAGTACTACTCTCGCCCAAGCACGCTTAACTGCGGAGTTCTGATGGGATCCGGTGCATTAGTGCTGGTATGATCGCACCTGATATCTCATGCGCTTTGATTGTATATATTTTATTTCTTTCACTTATTAACGGCAAAACAAACATAATTAACGCTGAAATGCTTGTCTTCTCCTACTTTTTCCGACTCTTTTACGCCGATTAACAGAAATAAAAAGAAGTATTTAAAAAATCGCAAAAAAAGAGGTGCAACACAAGGACTTCCCAGGAGGTCACCCATCCTAGTACTACTCTCGCCCAAGCACGCTTAACTGCGGAGTTCTGATGGGATCCGGTGCATTAGTGCTGGTATGATCGCACCTGATATCTCATGCGCTTTGATTGTATATTTTATTTCTTTCACTTATTAACGGCAAACAAACATAATTAACGCCCAGGAGGTCACCCATCCTAGTACTACTCTCGCCCAAGCACGCTTAACTGCGGAGTTCTGATGGGATCCGGTGCATTAGTGCTGGTATGATCGCACCTGATATCTCATGCGCTTTGATTGTATATATTTTATTTCTTTCACTTATTAACGGCAAAACAAACATAATTAACGCTGAAATGCTTGTCTTCTCCTACTTTTTCCGACTCTTTTACGCCGATTAACAGAAATAAAAAGAAGTATTTAAAAATCGCAAAAAAAGAGGTGCAACACAAGGACTTCCCAGGAGGTCACCCATCCTAGTACTACTCTCGCCCAAGCACGCTTAACTGCGGAGTTCTGATGGGATCCGGTGC
This sequence comes from Lathyrus oleraceus, assembly GCF_024323335.1. Lineage (NCBI taxonomy): Eukaryota > Viridiplantae > Streptophyta > Magnoliopsida > Fabales > Fabaceae > Lathyrus > Lathyrus oleraceus. The sequence goes on along the minus strand of NW_026112743.1, from coordinate 44,067 downwards.
ATTAGTGCTGGTATGATCGCACCTGATATCTCATGCGCTTTGATTGTATATATTTTATTTCTTTCACTTATTAACGCAAAACAAACATAATTAACGCCCAGGAGGTCACCCATCCTAGTACTACTCTCGCCCAAGCACGCTTAACTGCGGAGTTCTGATGGGATCCGGTGCATTAGTGCTGGTATGATCGCACCTGATATCTCATGCGCTTTGATTGTATATATTTTATTTCTTTCACTTATTAACGGCAAAACAAACATAATTAACGCTGAAATGCTTGTCTTCTCCTACTTTTTCCGACTCTTTTACGCCGATTAACAGAAATAAAAAGAAGTATTTAAAAAATCGCAAAAAAAGAGGTGCAACACAAGGACTTCCCAGGAGGTCACCCATCCTAGTACTACTCTCGCCCAAGCACGCTTAACTGCGGAGTTCTGATGGGATCCGGTGCATTAGTGCTGGTATGATCGCACCTGATATCTCATGCGCTTTGATTGTATATATTTTATTTCTTTCACTTATTAACGGCAAAACAAACATAATTAACGCTGAAATGCTTGTCTTCTCCTACTTTTTCCGACTCTTTTACGCCGATTAACAGAAATAAAAAGAAGTATTTAAAAAATCGCAAAAAAAGAGGTGCAACACAAGGACTTCCCAGGAGGTCACCCATCCTAGTACTACTCTCGCCCAAGCACGCTTAACTGCGGAGTTCTGATGGGATCCGGTGCATTAGTGCTGGTATGATCGCACCTGATATCTCATGCGCTTTGATTGTATATATTTTATTTCTTTCACTTATTAACGGCAAAACAAACATAATTAACGCTGAAATGCTTGTCTTCTCCTACTTTTTCCGACTCTTTTACGCCGATTAACAGAAATAAAAAGAAGTATTTAAAAAATCGCAAAAAAAGAGGTGCAACACAAGGACTTCCCAGGAGGTCACCCATCCTAGTACTACTCTCGCCCAAGCACGCTTAACTGCGGAGTTCTGATGGGATCCGGTGCATTAGTGCTGGTATGATCGCACCTGATATCTCATGCGCTTTGATTGTATATATTTTATTTCTTTCACTTATTAACGGCAAAACAAACATAATTAACGCTGAAATGCTTGTCTTCTCCTACTTTTTCCGACTCTTTTACGCCGATTAACAGAAATAAAAAGAAGTATTTAAAAATCGCAAAAAAAGAGGTGCAACACAAGGACTTCCCAGGAGGTCACCCATCCTAGTACTACTCTCGCCCAAGCACGCTTAACTGCGGAGTTCTGATGGGATCCGGTGCATTAGTGCTGGTATGATCGCACCTGATATCTCATGCGCTTTGATTGTATATATTTTATTTCTTTCACTTATTAACGGCAAAACAAACATAATTAACGCTGAAATGCTTGTCTTCTCCTACTTTTTCCGACTCTTTTACGCCGATTAACAGAAACAAAAAGAAGTACTTAAAAACTCGCAAAAAAGAGGTGCAACACAAGGACTTCCCAGGAGGTCACCCATCCTAGTACTACTCTCGCCCAAGCACGCTTAACTGCGGAGTTCTGATGGGATCCGGTGCATTAGTGCTGGTATGATCGCACCTGATATCTCATGCACTTTGATTGTATATATTTTATTTCTTTCACTTATTAACGGCAAAACAAACAATTAACGCCCAGGAGGTCACCCATCCTAGTACTACTCTCGCCCAAGCACGCTTAACTGCGGAGTTCTGATGGGATCCGGTGCATTAGTGCTGGTATGATCGCACCTGATATCTCATGCGCTTTGATTGTATATATTTTATTTCTTTCACTTATTAACGGCAAAACAAACATAATTAACGCTGAAATGCTTGTCTTCTCCTACTTTTTCCGACTCTTTTACGCCGATTAACAGAAATAAAAGAAGTATTTAAAAAATCGCAAAAAAAGAGGTGCAACACAAGGACTTCCCAGGAGGTCACCCATCCTAGTACTACTCTCGCCCAAGCACGCTTAACTGCGGAGTTCTGATGGGATCCGGTGCATTAGTGCTGGTATGATCGCACCTGATATCTCATGCGCTTTGATTGTATATATTTTATTTCTTTCACTTATTAACGGCAAAACAAACATAATTAACGCTGAAATGCTTGTCTTCTCCTACTTTTTCCGACTCTTTTACGCCGATTAACAGAAATAAAAAGAAGTATTTAAAAAATCGCAAAAAAAGAGGTGCAACACAAGGACTTCCCAGGAGGTCACCCATCCTAGTACTACTCTCGCCCAAGCACGCTTAACTGCGGAGTTCTGATGGGATCCGGTGCATTAGTGCTGGTATGATCGCACCTGATATCTCATGCGCTTTGATTGTATATATTTTATTTCTTTCACTTATTAACGGCAAAACAAACATAATTAACGCTGAAATGCTTGTCTTCTCCTACTTTTTCCGACTCTTTTACGCCGATTAACAGAAATAAAAAGAAGTATTTAAAAAATCGCAAAAAAAGAGGTGCAACACAAGGACTTCCCAGGAGGTCACCCATCCTAGTACTACTCTCGCCCAAGCACGCTTAACTGCGGAGTTCTGATGGGATCCGGTGCATTAGTGCTGGTATGATCGCACCTGATATCTCATGCGCTTTGATTGTATATATTTTATTTCTTTCACTTATTAACGGCAAAACAAACATAATTAACGCTGAAATGCTTGTCTTCTCCTACTTTTTCCGACTCTTTTACGCCGATTAACAGAAAAAAAAGAAGTATTTAAAAAATCGCAAAAAAAGAGGTGCAACACAAGGACTTCCCAGGAGGTCACCCATCCTAGTACTACTCTCGCCCAAGCACGCTTAACTGCGGAGTTCTGATGGGATCCGGTGCATTAGTGCTGGTATGATCGCACCTGATATCTCATGCGCTTTGATTGTATATATTTTATTTCTTTCACTTATTAACGGCAAAACAAACATAATTAACGCCCAGGAGGTCACCCATCCTAGTACTACTCTCGCCCAAGCACGCTTAACTGCGGAGTTCTGATGGGATCCGGTGCATTAGTGCTGGTATGATCGCACCTGATATCTCATGCGCTTTGATTGTATATATTTTATTTCTTTCACTTATTAACGGCAAAACAAACATAATTAACGCTGAAATGCTTGTCTTCTCCTACTTTTTCCGACTCTTTTACGCCGATTAACAGAAAAAAAGAAGTATTTAAAAAATCGCAAAAAAGAGGTGCAACACAAGGACTTCCCAGGAGGTCACCCATCCTAGTACTACTCTCGCCCAAGCACGCTTAACTGCGGAGTTCTGATGGGATCCGGTGCATTAGTGCTGGTATGATCGCACCTGATATCTCATGCGCTTTGATTGTATATATTTTATTTCTTTCACTTATTAACGGCAAAACAAACATAATTAACGCTGAAATGCTTGTCTTCTCCTACTTTTTCCGACTCTTTTACGCCGATTAACAGAAATAAAAAGAAGTATTTAAAAAATCGCAAAAAAAGAGGTGCAACACAAGGACTTCCCAGGAGGTCACCCATCCTAGTACTACTCTCGCCCAAGCACGCTTAACTGCGGAGTTCTGATGGGATCCGGTGCATTAGTGCTGGTATGATCGCACCTGATATCTCATGCGCTTTGATTGTATATATTTTATTTCTTTCACTTATTAACGGCAAAACAAACATAATTAACGCTGAAATGCTTGTCTTCTCCTACTTTTTCCGACTCTTTTACGCCGATTAACAGAAATAAAAAGAAGTATTTAAAAAATCGCAAAAAAAGAGGTGCAACACAAGGACTTCCCAGGAGGTCACCCATCCTAGTACTACTCTCGCCCAAGCACGCTTAACTGCGGAGTTCTGATGGGATCCGGTGCATTAGTGCTGGTATGATCGCACCTGATATCTCATGCGCTTTGATTGTATATATTTTATTTCTTTCACTTATTAACGGCAAAACAAACATAATTAACGCTGAAATGCTTGTCTTCTCCTACTTTTTCCGACTCTTTTACGCCGATTAACAGAAATAAAAAGAAGTATTTAAAAAATCGCAAAAAAAGAGGTGCAACACAAGGACTTCCCAGGAGGTCACCCATCCTAGTACTACTCTAACTGCGGAGTTCTGATGGGATCCGGTGCATTAGTGCTGGTATGATCGCACCTGATATCTCATGCGCTTTGATTGTATATATTTTATTTCTTTCACTTATTAACGGCAAAACAAACATAATTAACGCTGAAATGCTTGTCTTCTCCTACTTTTTCCGACTCTTTTACGCCGATTAACAGAAATAAAAAGAAGTATTTAAAAAATCGCAAAAAAAGAGGTGCAACACAAGGACTTCCCAGGAGGTCACCCATCCTAGTACTACTCTCGCCCAAGCACGCTTAACTGCGGAGTTCTGATGGGATCCGGTGCATTAGTGCTGGTATGATCGCACCTGATATCTCATGCGCTTTGATTGTATATATTTTATTTCTTTCACTTATTAACGGCAAAACAAACATAATTAACGCTGAAATGCTTGTCTTCTCCTACTTTTTCCGACTCTTTTACGCCGATTAACAGAAATAAAAAGAAGTATTTAAAAAATCGCAAAAAAAGAGGTGCAACACAAGGACTTCCCAGGAGGTCACCCATCCTAGTACTACTCTCGCCCAAGCACGCTTAACTGCGGAGTTCTGATGGGATCCGGTGCATTAGTGCTGGTATGATCGCACCTGATATCTCATGCGCTTTGATTGTATATATTTTATTTCTTTCACTTATTAACGGCAAAACAAACATAATTAACGCCCAGGAGGTCACCCATCCTAGTACTACTCTCGCCCAAGCACGCTTAACTGCGGAGTTCTGATGGGATCCGGTGCATTAGTGCTGGTATGATCGCACCTGATATCTCATGCGCTTTGATTGTATATATTTTATTTCTTTCACTTATTAACGGCAAAACAAACATAATTAACGCTGAAATGCTTGTCTTCTCCTACTTTTTCCGACTCTTTTACGCCGATTAACAGAAATAAAAAGAAGTATTTAAAAAATCGCAAAAAAAGAGGTGCAACACAAGGACTTCCCAGGAGGTCACCCATCCTAGTACTACTCTCGCCCAAGCACGCTTAACTGCGGAGTTCTGATGGGATCCGGTGCATTAGTGCTGGTATGATCGCACCTGATATCTCATGCGCTTTGATTGTATATATTTTATTTCTTTCACTTATTAACGGCAAAACAAACATAATTAACGCTGAAATGCTTGTCTTCTCCTACTTTTTCCGACTCTTTTACGCCGATTAACAGAAATAAAAAGAAGTATTTAAAAAATCGCAAAAAAAGAGGTGCAACACAAGGACTTCCCAGGAGGTCACCCATCCTAGTACTACTCTCGCCCAAGCACGCTTAACTGCGGAGTTCTGATGGGATCCGGTGCATTAGTGCTGGTATGATCGCACCTGATATCTCATGCGCTTTGATTGTATATATTTTATTTCTTTCACTTATTAACGGCAAAACAAACATAATTAACGCTGAAATGCTTGTCTTCTCCTACTTTTTCCGACTCTTTTACGCCGATTAACAGAAATAAAAAGAAGTATTTAAAAAATCGCAAAAAAAGAGGTGCAACACAAGGACTTCCCAGGAGGTCACCCATCCTAGTACTACTCTCGCCCAAGCACGCTTAACTGCGGAGTTCTGATGGGATCCGGTGCATTAGTGCTGGTATGATCGCACCTGATATCTCATGCGCTTTGATTGTATATATTTTATTTCTTTCACTTATTAACGGCAAAACAAACATAATTAACGCTGAAATGCTTGTCTTCTCCTACTTTTTCCGACTCTTTTACGCCGATTAACAGAAATAAAAAGAAGTATTTAAAAAATCGCAAAAAAAGAGGTGCAACACAAGGACTTCCCAGGAGGTCACCCATCCTAGTACTACTCTCGCCCAAGCACGCTTAACTGCGGAGTTCTGATGGGATCCGGTGCATTAGTGCTGGTATGATCGCACCTGATATCTCATGCGCTTTGATTGTATATATTTTATTTCTTTCACTTATTAACGGCAAAACAAACATAATTAACGCTGAAATGCTTGTCTTCTCCTACTTTTTTCCGACTCTTTTACGCCGATTAACAGAAATAAAAAGAAGTATTTAAAAAATCGCAAAAAAAGAGGTGCAACACAAGGACTTCCCAGGAGGTCACCCATCCTAGTACTACTCTCGCCCAAGCACGCTTAACTGCGGAGTTCTGATGGGATCCGGTGCATTAGTGCTGGTATGATCGCACCTGATATCTCATGCGCTTTGATTGTATATATTTTATTTCTTTCACTTATTAACGGCAAAACAAACATAATTAACGCTGAAATGCTTGTCTTCTCCTACTTTTTCCGACTCTTTTACGCCGATTAACAGAAATAAAAAGAAGTATTTAAAAAATCGCAAAAAAAGAGGTGCAACACAAGGACTTCCCAGGAGGTCACCCATCCTAGTACTACTCTCGCCCAAGCACGCTTAACTGCGGAGTTCTGATGGGATCCGGTGCATTAGTGCTGGTATGATCGCACCTGATATCTCATGCGCTTTGATTGTATATATTTTATTTCTTTCACTTATTAACGGCAAAACAAACATAATTAACGCTGAAATGCTTGTCTTCTCCTACTTTTTCCGACTCTTTTACGCCGATTAACAGAAATAAAAAGAAGTATTTAAAAAATCGCAAAAAAAGAGGTGCAACACAAGGACTTCCCAGGAGGTCACCCATCCTAGTACTACTCTCGCCCAAGCACGCTTAACTGCGGAGTTCTGATGGGATCCGGTGCATTAGTGCTGGTATGATCGCACCTGATATCTCATGCGCTTTGATTGTATATATTTTATTTCTTTCACTTATTAACGGCAAAACAAACATAATTAACGCTGAAATGCTTGTCTTCTCCTACTTTTTCCGACTCTTTTACGCCGATTAACAGAAATAAAAAGAAGTATTTAAAAAATCGCAAAAAAAGAGGTGCAACACAAGGACTTCCCAGGAGGTCACCCATCCTAGTACTACTCTCGCCCAAGCACGCTTAACTGCGGAGTTCTGATGGGATCCGGTGCATTAGTGCTGGTATGATCGCACCTGATATCTCATGCGCTTTGATTGTATATATTTTATTTCTTTCACTTATTAACGGCAAAACAAACATAATTAACGCTGAAATGCTTGTCTTCTCCTACTTTTTCCGACTCTTTTACGCCGATTAACAGAAATAAAAAGAAGTATTTAAAAATCGCAAAAAAGAGGTGCAACACAAGGACTTCCCAGGAGGTCACCCATCCTAGTACTACTCTCGCCCAAGCACGCTTAACTGCGGAGTTCTGATGGGATCCGGTGCATTAGTGCTGGTATGATCGCACCTGATATCTCATGCGCTTTGATTGTATATATTTTATTTCTTTCACTTATTAACGGCAAAACAAACATAATTAACGCTGAAATGCTTGTCTTCTCCTACTTTTTCCGACTCTTTTACGCCGATTAACAGAAATAAAAAGAAGTATTTAAAAAATCGCAAAAAAGAGGTGCAACACAAGGACTTCCCAGGAGGTCACCCATCCTAGTACTACTCTCGCCCAAGCACGCTTAACTGCGGAGTTCTGATGGGATCCGGTGCATTAGTGCTGGTATGATCGCACCTGATATCTCATGCGCTTTGATTGTATATATTTTATTTCTTTCACTTATTAACGGCAAAACAAACATAATTAACGCTGAAATGCTTGTCTTCTCCTACTTTTTCCGACTCTTTTACGCCGATTAACAGAAATAAAAAGAAGTATTTAAAAAATCGCAAAAAAGAGGTGCAACACAAGGACTTCCCAGGAGGTCACCCATCCTAGTACTACTCTCGCCCAAGCACGCTTAACTGCGGAGTTCTGATGGGATCCGGTGCATTAGTGCTGGTATGATCGCACCTGATATCTCATGCGCTTTGATTGTATATATTTTATTTCTTTCACTTATTAACGGCAAAACAAACATAATTAACGCTGAAATGCTTGTCTTCTCCTACTTTTTCCGACTCTTTTACGCCGATTAACAGAAATAAAAAGAAGTATTTAAAAAATCGCAAAAAAGAGGTGCAACACAAGGACTTCCCAGGAGGTCACCCATCCTAGTACTACTCTCGCCCAAGCACGCTTAACTGCGGAGTTCTGATGGGATCCGGTGCATTAGTGCTGGTATGATCGCACCTGATATCTCATGCGCTTTGATTGTATATATTTTATTTCTTTCACTTATTAACGGCAAAACAAACATAATTAACGCTGAAATGCTTGTCTTCTCCTACTTTTTCCGACTCTTTTACGCCGATTAACAGAAATAAAAAGAAGTATTTAAAAAATCGCAAAAAAAGAGGTGCAACACAAGGACTTCCCAGGAGGTCACCCATCCTAGTACTACTCTCGCCCAAGCACGCTTAACTGCGGAGTTCTGATGGGATCCGGTGCATTAGTGCTGGTATGATCGCACCTGATATCTCATGCGCTTTGATTGTATATATTTTATTTCTTTCACTTATTAACGGCAAAACAAACATAATTAACGCTGAAATGCTTGTCTTCTCCTACTTTTTCCGACTCTTTTACGCCGATTAACAGAAATAAAAAGAAGTATTTAAAAAATCGCAAAAAAAGAGGTGCAACACAAGGACTTCCCAGGAGGTCACCCATCCTAGTACTACTCTCGCCCAAGCACGCTTAACTGCGGAGTTCTGATGGGATCCGGTGCATTAGTGCTGGTATGATCGCACCTGATATCTCATGCGCTTTGATTGTATATATTTTATTTCTTTCACTTATTAACGGCAAAACAAACATAATTAACGCTGAAATGCTTGTCTTCTCCTACTTTTTCCGACTCTTTTACGCCGATTAACAGAAATAAAAAGAAGTATTTAAAAAATCGCAAAAAAAGAGGTGCAACACAAGGACTTCCCAGGAGGTCACCCATCCTAGTACTACTCTCGCCCAAGCACGCTTAACTGCGGAGTTCTGATGGGATCCGGTGCATTAGTGCTGGTATGATCGCACCTGATATCTCATGCGCTTTGATTGTATATATTTTATTTCTTTCACTTATTAACGGCAAAACAAACATAATTAACGCTGAAATGCTTGTCTTCTCCTACTTTTTCCGACTCTTTTACGCCGATTAACAGAAATAAAAAGAAGTATTTAAAAAATCGCAAAAAAAGAGGTGCAACACAAGGACTTCCCAGGAGGTCACCCATCCTAGTACTACTCTCGCCCAAGCACGCTTAACTGCGGAGTTCTGATGGGATCCGGTGCATTAGTGCTGGTATGATCGCACCTGATATCTCATGCGCTTTGATTGTATATATTTTATTTCTTTCACTTATTAACGGCAAAACAAACATAATTAACGCTGAAATGCTTGTCTTCTCCTACTTTTTCCGACTCTTTTACGCCGATTAACAGAAATAAAAAGAAGTATTTAAAAAATCGCAAAAAAAGAGGTGCAACACAAGGACTTCCCAGGAGGTCACCCATCCTAGTACTACTCTCGCCCAAGCACGCTTAACTGCGGAGTTCTGATGGGATCCGGTGCATTAGTGCTGGTATGATCGCACCTGATATCTCATGCGCTTTGATTGTATATATTTTATTTCTTTCACTTATTAACGGCAAAACAAACATAATTAACGCTGAAATGCTTGTCTTCTCCTACTTTTTCCGACTCTTTTACGCCGATTAACAGAAATAAAAAGAAGTATTTAAAAAATCGCAAAAAAGAGGTGCAACACAAGGACTTCCCAGGAGGTCACCCATCCTAGTACTACTCTCGCCCAAGCACGCTTAACTGCGGAGTTCTGATGGGATCCGGTGCATTAGTGCTGGTATGATCGCACCTGATATCTCATGCGCTTTGATTGTATATATTTTATTTCTTTCACTTATTAACGGCAAAACAAACATAATTAACGCTGAAATGCTTGTCTTCTCCTACTTTTTCCGACTCTTTTACGCCGATTAACAGAAATAAAAAGAAGTATTTAAAAAATCGCAAAAAAGAGGTGCAACACAAGGACTTCCCAGGAGGTCACCCATCCTAGTACTACTCTCGCCCAAGCACGCTTAACTGCGGAGTTCTGATGGGATCCGGTGCATTAGTGCTGGTATGATCGCACCTGATATCTCATGCGCTTTGATTGTATATATTTTATTTCTTTCACTTATTAACGGCAAAACAAACATAATTAACGCTGAAATGCTTGTCTTCTCCTACTTTTTCCGACTCTTTTACGCCGATTAACAGAAATAAAAAGAAGTATTTAAAAAATCGCAAAAAAAGAGGTGCAACACAAGGACTTCCCAGGAGGTCACCCATCCTAGTACTACTCTCGCCCAAGCACGCTTAACTGCGGAGTTCTGATGGGATCCGGTGCATTAGTGCTGGTATGATCGCACCTGATATCTCATGCGCTTTGATTGTATATATTTTATTTCTTTCACTTATTAACGGCAAAACAAACATAATTAACGCTGAAATGCTTGTCTTCTCCTACTTTTTCCGACTCTTTTACGCCGATTAACAGAAATAAAAAGAAGTATTTAAAAAATCGCAAAAAAAGAGGTGCAACACAAGGACTTCCCAGGAGGTCACCCATCCTAGTACTACTCTCGCCCAAGCACGCTTAACTGCGGAGTTCTGATGGGATCCGGTGCATTAGTGCTGGTATGATCGCACCTGATATCTCATGCGCTTTGATTGTATATATTTTATTTCTTTCACTTATTAACGGCAAAACAAACATAATTAACGCTGAAATGCTTGTCTTCTCCTACTTTTTCCGACTCTTTTACGCCGATTAACAGAAATAAAAAGAAGTATTTAAAAATCGCAAAAAAAGAGGTGCAACACAAGGACTTCCCAGGAGGTCACCCATCCTAGTACTACTCTCGCCCAAGCACGCTTAACTGCGGAGTTCTGATGGGATCCGGTGCATTAGTGCTGGTATGATCGCACCTGATATCTCATGCGCTTTGATTGTATATATTTTATTTCTTTCACTTATTAACGGCAAAACAAACATAATTAACGCTGAAATGCTTGTCTTCTCCTACTTTTTCCGACTCTTTTACGCCGATTAACAGAAATAAAAAGAAGTATTTAAAAAATCGCAAAAAAGAGGTGCAACACAAGGACTTCCCAGGAGGTCACCCATCCTAGTACTACTCTCGCCCAAGCACGCTTAACTGCGGAGTTCTGATGGGATCCGGTGCATTAGTGCTGGTATGATCGCACCTGATATCTCATGCGCTTTGATTGTATATATTTTATTTCTTTCACTTATTAACGGCAAAACAAACATAATTAACGCTGAAATGCTTGTCTTCTCCTACTTTTTCCGACTCTTTTACGCCGATTAACAGAAATAAAAAGAAGTATTTAAAAAATCGCAAAAAAAGAGGTGCAACACAAGGACTTCCCAGGAGGTCACCCATCCTAGTACTACTCTCGCCCAAGCACGCTTAACTGCGGAGTTCTGATGGGATCCGGTGCATTAGTGCTGGTATGATCGCACCTGATATCTCATGCGCTTTGATTGTATATATTTTATTTCTTTCACTTATTAACGGCAAAACAAACATAATTAACGCTGAAATGCTTGTCTTCTCCTACTTTTTCCGACTCTTTTACGCCGATTAACAGAAATAAAAAGAAGTATTTAAAAAATCGCAAAAAAAGAGGTGCAACACAAGGACTTCCCAGGAGGTCACCCATCCTAGTACTACTCTCGCCCAAGCACGCTTAACTGCGGAGTTCTGATGGGATCCGGTGCATTAGTGCTGGTATGATCGCACCTGATATCTCATGCGCTTTGATTGTATATATTTTATTTCTTTCACTTATTAACGGCAAAACAAACATAATTAACGCTGAAATGCTTGTCTTCTCCTACTTTTTCCGACTCTTTTACGCCGATTAACAGAAATAAAAAGAAGTATTTAAAAAATCGCAAAAAAAGAGGTGCAACACAAGGACTTCCCAGGAGGTCACCCATCCTAGTACTACTCTCGCCCAAGCACGCTTAACTGCGGAGTTCTGATGGGATCCGGTGCATTAGTGCTGGTATGATCGCACCTGATATCTCATGCGCTTTGATTGTATATATTTTATTTCTTTCACTTATTAACGGCAAAACAAACATAATTAACGCTGAAATGCTTGTCTTCTCCTACTTTTTCCGACTCTTTTACGCCGATTAACAGAAATAAAAAGAAGTATTTAAAAAATCGCAAAAAAAGAGGTGCAACACAAGGACTTCCCAGGAGGTCACCCATCCTAGTACTACTCTCGCCCAAGCACGCTTAACTGCGGAGTTCTGATGGGATCCGGTGCATTAGTGCTGGTATGATCGCACCTGATATCTCATGCGCTTTGATTGTATATATTTTATTTCTTTCACTTATTAACGGCAAAACAAACATAATTAACGCTGAAATGCTTGTCTTCTCCTACTTTTTCCGACTCTTTTACGCCGATTAACAGAAATAAAAAGAAGTATTTAAAAAATCGCAAAAAAAGAGGTGCAACACAAGGACTTCCCAGGAGGTCACCCATCCTAGTACTACTCTCGCCCAAGCACGCTTAACTGCGGAGTTCTGATGGGATCCGGTGCATTAGTGCTGGTATGATCGCACCTGATATCTCATGCGCTTTGATTGTATATATTTTATTTCTTTCACTTATTAACGGCAAAACAAACATAATTAACGCTGAAATGCTTGTCTTCTCCTACTTTTTCCGACTCTTTTACGCCGATTAACAGAAATAAAAAGAAGTATTTAAAAAATCGCAAAAAAAGAGGTGCAACACAAGGACTTCCCAGGAGGTCACCCATCCTAGTACTACTCTCGCCCAAGCACGCTTAACTGCGGAGTTCTGATGGGATCCGGTGCATTAGTGCTGGTATGATCGCACCTGATATCTCATGCGCTTTGATTGTATATATTTTATTTCTTTCACTTATTAACGGCAAAACAAACATAATTAACGCTGAAATGCTTGTCTTCTCCTACTTTTTCCGACTCTTTTACGCCGATTAACAGAAACAAAAGAAGTACTTAAAAACTCGCAAAAAAAGAGGTGCAACACAAGGACTTCCCAGGAGGTCACCCATCCTAGTACTACTCTCGCCCAAGCACGCTTAACTGCGGAGTTCTGATGGGATCCGGTGCATTAGTGCTGGTATGATCGCACCTGATATCTCATGCACTTTGATTGTATATATTTTATTTCTTTCACTTATTAACGGCAAAACAAACATAATTAACGCCCAGGAGGTCACCCATCCTAGTACTACTCTCGCCCAAGCACGCTTAACTGCGGAGTTCTGATGGGATCCGGTGCATTAGTGCTGGTATGATCGCACCTGATATCTCATGCGCTTTGATTGTATATATTTTATTTCTTTCACTTATTAACGGCAAAACAAACATAATTAACGCTGAAATGCTTGTCTTCTCCTACTTTTTCCGACTCTTTTACGCCGATTAACAGAAATAAAAAGAAGTATTTAAAAAATCGCAAAAAAAGAGGTGCAACACAAGGACTTCCCAGGAGGTCACCCATCCTAGTACTACTCTCGCCCAAGCACGCTTAACTGCGGAGTTCTGATGGGATCCGGTGCATTAGTGCTGGTATGATCGCACCTGATATCTCATGCGCTTTGATTGTATATATTTTATTTCTTTCACTTATTAACGGCAAAACAAACATAATTAACGCTGAAATGCTTGTCTTCTCCTACTTTTTCCGACTCTTTTACGCCGATTAACAGAAATAAAAAGAAGTATTTAAAAAATCGCAAAAAAGAGGTGCAACACAAGGACTTCCCAGGAGGTCACCCATCCTAGTACTACTCTCGCCCAAGCACGCTTAACTGCGGAGTTCTGATGGGATCCGGTGCATTAGTGCTGGTATGATCGCACCTGATATCTCATGCGCTTTGATTGTATATATTTTATTTCTTTCACTTATTAACGGCAAAACAAACATAATTAACGCTGAAATGCTTGTCTTCTCCTACTTTTTCCGACTCTTTTACGCCGATTAACAGAAATAAAAAGAAGTATTTAAAAAATCGCAAAAAAGAGGTGCAACACAAGGACTTCCCAGGAGGTCACCCATCCTAGTACTACTCTCGCCCAAGCACGCTTAACTGCGGAGTTCTGATGGGATCCGGTGCATTAGTGCTGGTATGATCGCACCTGATATCTCATGCGCTTTGATTGTATATATTTTATTTCTTTCACTTATTAACGGCAAAACAAACATAATTAACGCTGAAATGCTTGTCTTCTCCTACTTTTTCCGACTCTTTTACGCCGATTAACAGAACAAAAAGAAGTACTTAAAAAATCGCAAAAAAAGAGGTGCAACACAAGGACTTCCCAGGAGGTCACCCATCCTAGTACTACTCTCGCCCAAGCACGCTTAACTGCGGAGTTCTGATGGGATCCGGTGCATTAGTGCTGGTATGATCGCACCTGATATCTCATGCGCTTTGATTGTATATATTTTATTTCTTTCACTTATTAACGGCAAAACAAACATAATTAACGCCCAGGAGGTCACCCATCCTAGTACTACTCTCGCCCAAGCACGCTTAACTGCGGAGTTCTGATGGGATCCGGTGCATTAGTGCTGGTATGATCGCACCTGATATCTCATGCGCTTTGATTGTATATATTTTATTTCTTTCACTTATTAACGGCAAAACAAACATAATTAACGCTGAAATGCTTGTCTTCTCCTACTTTTTCCGACTCTTTTACGCCGATTAACAGAAATAAAAAGAAGTATTTAAAAAATCGCAAAAAAGAGGTGCAACACAAGGACTTCCCAGGAGGTCACCCATCCTAGTACTACTCTCGCCCAAGCACGCTTAACTGCGGAGTTCTGATGGGATCCGGTGCATTAGTGCTGGTATGATCGCACCTGATATCTCATGCGCTTTGATTGTATATATTTTATTTCTTTCACTTATTAACGGCAAAACAAACATAATTAACGCTGAAATGCTTGTCTTCTCCTACTTTTTCCGACTCTTTTACGCCGATTAACAGAAATAAAAAGAAGTATTTAAAAAATCGCAAAAAAAGAGGTGCAACACAAGGACTTCCCAGGAGGTCACCCATCCTAGTACTACTCTCGCCCAAGCACGCTTAACTGCGGAGTTCTGATGGGATCCGGTGCATTAGTGCTGGTATGATCGCACCTGATATCTCATGCGCTTTGATTGTATATATTTTATTTCTTTCACTTATTAACGGCAAAACAAACATAATTAACGCTGAAATGCTTGTCTTCTCCTACTTTTTCCGACTCTTTTACGCCGATTAACAGAAATAAAAAGAAGTATTTAAAAATCGCAAAAAAAGAGGTGCAACACAAGGACTTCCCAGGAGGTCACCCATCCTAGTACTACTCTCGCCCAAGCACGCTTAACTGCGGAGTTCTGATGGGATCCGGTGCATTAGTGCTGGTATGATCGCACCTGATATCTCATGCGCTTTGATTGTATATATTTTATTTCTTTCACTTATTAACGGCAAAACAAACATAATTAACGCCCAGGAGGTCACCCATCCTAGTACTACTCTCGCCCAAGCACGCTTAACTGCGGAGTTCTGATGGGATCCGGTGCATTAGTGCTGGTATGATCGCACCTGATATCTCATGCGCTTTGATTGTATATATTTTATTTCTTTCACTTATTAACGGCAAAACAAACATAATTAACGCTGAAATGCTTGTCTTCTCCTACTTTTTCCGACTCTTTTACGCCGATTAACAGAAATAAAAAGAAGTATTTAAAAAATCGCAAAAAAAGAGGTGCAACACAAGGACTTCCCAGGAGGTCACCCATCCTAGTACTACTCTCGCCCAAGCACGCTTAACTGCGGAGTTCTGATGGGATCCGGTGCATTAGTGCTGGTATGATCGCACCTGATATCTCATGCGCTTTGATTGTATATATTTTATTTCTTTCACTTATTAACGGCAAAACAAACATAATTAACGCTGAAATGCTTGTCTTCTCCTACTTTTTCCGACTCTTTTACGCCGATTAACAGAAATAAAAAGAAGTATTTAAAAAATCGCAAAAAAAGAGGTGCAACACAAGGACTTCCCAGGAGGTCACCCATCCTAGTACTACTCTCGCCCAAGCACGCTTAACTGCGGAGTTCTGATGGGATCCGGTGCATTAGTGCTGGTATGATCGCACCTGATATCTCATGCGCTTTGATTGTATATATTTTATTTCTTTCACTTATTAACGGCAAAACAAACATAATTAACGCTGAAATGCTTGTCTTCTCCTACTTTTTCCGACTCTTTTACGCCGATTAACAGAAACAAAAAGAAGTATTTAAAAAATCGCAAAAAAGAGGTGCAACACAAGGACTTCCCAGGAGGTCACCCATCCTAGTACTACTCTCGCCCAAGCACGCTTAACTGCGGAGTTCTGATGGGATCCGGTGCATTAGTGCTGGTATGATCGCACCTGATATCTCATGCACTTTGATTGTATATATTTTATTTCTTTCACTTATTAACGGCAAAACAAACATAATTAACGCCCAGGAGGTCACCCATCCTAGTACTACTCTCGCCCAAGCACGCTTAACTGCGGAGTTCTGATGGGATCCGGTGCATTAGTGCTGGTATGATCGCACCTGATATCTCATGCGCTTTGATTGTATATATTTTATTTCTTTCACTTATTAACGGCAAAACAAACATAATTAACGCTGAAATGCTTGTCTTCTCCTACTTTTTCCGACTCTTTTACGCCGATTAACAGAAATAAAAAGAAGTATTTAAAAAATCGCAAAAAAAGAGGTGCAACACAAGGACTTCCCAGGAGGTCACCCATCCTAGTACTACTCTCGCCCAAGCACGCTTAACTGCGGAGTTCTGATGGGATCCGGTGCATTAGTGCTGGTATGATCGCACCTGATATCTCATGCGCTTTGATTGTATATATTTTATTTCTTTCACTTATTAACGGCAAAACAAACATAATTAACGCTGAAATGCTTGTCTTCTCCTACTTTTTCCGACTCTTTTACGCCGATTAACAGAAACAAAAAGAAGTATTTAAAAAATCGCAAAAAAAGAGGTGCAACACAAGGACTTCCCAGGAGGTCACCCATCCTAGTACTACTCTCGCCCAAGCACGCTTAACTGCGGAGTTCTGATGGGATCCGGTGCATTAGTGCTGGTATGATCGCACCTGATATCTCATGCGCTTTGATTGTATATATTTTATTTCTTTCACTTATTAACGGCAAAACAAACATAATTAACGCCCAGGAGGTCACCCATCCTAGTACTACTCTCGCCCAAGCACGCTTAACTGCGGAGTTCTGATGGGATCCGGTGCATTAGTGCTGGTATGATCGCACCTGATATCTCATGCGCTTTGATTGTATATATTTTATTTCTTTCACTTATTAACGGCAAAACAAACATAATTAACGCTGAAATGCTTGTCTTCTCCTACTTTTTCCGACTCTTTTACGCCGATTAACAGAAATAAAAAGAAGTATTTAAAAAATCGCAAAAAAAGAGGTGCAACACAAGGACTTCCCAGGAGGTCACCCATCCTAGTACTACTCTCGCCCAAGCACGCTTAACTGCGGAGTTCTGATGGGATCCGGTGCATTAGTGCTGGTATGATCGCACCTGATATCTCATGCGCTTTGATTGTATATATTTTATTTCTTTCACTTATTAACGGCAAAACAAACATAATTAACGCTGAAATGCTTGTCTTCTCCTACTTTTTCCGACTCTTTTACGCCGATTAACAGAAATAAAAAGAAGTATTTAAAAAATCGCAAAAAAAGAGGTGCAACACAAGGACTTCCCAGGAGGTCACCCATCCTAGTACTACTCTCGCCCAAGCACGCTTAACTGCGGAGTTCTGATGGGATCCGGTGCATTAGTGCTGGTATGATCGCACCTGATATCTCATGCGCTTTGATTGTATATATTTTATTTCTTTCACTTATTAACGGCAAAACAAACATAATTAACGCTGAAATGCTTGTCTTCTCCTACTTTTTCCGACTCTTTTACGCCGATTAACAGAAATAAAAAGAAGTATTTAAAAAATCGCAAAAAAAGAGGTGCAACACAAGGACTTCCCAGGAGGTCACCCATCCTAGTACTACTCTCGCCCAAGCACGCTTAACTGCGGAGTTCTGATGGGATCCGGTGCATTAGTGCTGGTATGATCGCACCTGATATCTCATGCACTTTGATTGTATATATTTTATTTCTTTCACTTATTAACGGCAAAACAAACATAATTAACGCCCAGGAGGTCACCCATCCTAGTACTACTCTCGCCCAAGCACGCTTAACTGCGGAGTTCTGATGGGATCCGGTGCATTAGTGCTGGTATGATCGCACCTGATATCTCATGCGCTTTGATTGTATATATTTTATTTCTTTCACTTATTAACGGCAAAACAAACATAATTAACGCTGAAATGCTTGTCTTCTCCTACTTTTTCCGACTCTTTTACGCCGATTAACAGAAATAAAAAGAAGTATTTAAAAAATCGCAAAAAAAGAGGTGCAACACAAGGACTTCCCAGGAGGTCACCCATCCTAGTACTACTCTCGCCCAAGCACGCTTAACTGCGGAGTTCTGATGGGATCCGGTGCATTAGTGCTGGTATGATCGCACCTGATATCTCATGCGCTTTGATTGTATATATTTTATTTCTTTCACTTATTAACGGCAAAACAAACATAATTAACGCTGAAATGCTTGTCTTCTCCTACTTTTTCCGACTCTTTTACGCCGATTAACAGAAACAAAAAGAAGTACTTAAAAAATCGCAAAAAAAGAGGTGCAACACAAGGACTTCCCAGGAGGTCACCCATCCTAGTACTACTCTCGCCCAAGCACGCTTAACTGCGGAGTTCTGATGGGATCCGGTGCATTAGTGCTGGTATGATCGCACCTGATATCTCATGCACTTTGATTGTATATATTTTATTTCTTTCACTTATTAACGGCAAAACAAACATAATTAACGCCCAGGAGGTCACCCATCCTAGTACTACTCTCGCCCAAGCACGCTTAACTGCGGAGTTCTGATGGGATCCGGTGCATTAGTGCTGGTATGATCGCACCTGATATCTCATGCGCTTTGATTGTATATATTTTATTTCTTTCACTTATTAACGGCAAAACAAACATAATTAACGCTGAAATGCTTGTCTTCTCCTACTTTTTCCGACTCTTTTACGCCGATTAACAGAAATAAAAAGAAGTATTTAAAAAATCGCAAAAAAAGAGGTGCAACACAAGGACTTCCCAGGAGGTCACCCATCCTAGTACTACTCTCGCCCAAGCACGCTTAACTGCGGAGTTCTGATGGGATCCGGTGCATTAGTGCTGGTATGATCGCACCTGATATCTCATGCGCTTTGATTGTATATATTTTATTTCTTTCACTTATTAACGGCAAAACAAACATAATTAACGCTGAAATGCTTGTCTTCTCCTACTTTTTCCGACTCTTTTACGCCGATTAACAGAAATAAAAAGAAGTATTTAAAAAATCGCAAAAAAAGAGGTGCAACACAAGGACTTCCCAGGAGGTCACCCATCCTAGTACTACTCTCGCCCAAGCACGCTTAACTGCGGAGTTCTGATGGGATCCGGTGCATTAGTGCTGGTATGATCGCACCTGATATCTCATGCGCTTTGATTGTATATATTTTATTTCTTTCACTTATTAACGGCAAAACAAACATAATTAACGCTGAAATGCTTGTCTTCTCCTACTTTTTCCGACTCTTTTACGCCGATTAACAGAAATAAAAAGAAGTATTTAAAAAATCGCAAAAAAGAGGTGCAACACAAGGACTTCCCAGGAGGTCACCCATCCTAGTACTACTCTCGCCCAAGCACGCTTAACTGCGGAGTTCTGATGGGATCCGGTGCATTAGTGCTGGTATGATCGCACCTGATATCTCATGCGCTTTGATTGTATATATTTTATTTCTTTCACTTATTAACGGCAAAACAAACATAATTAACGCTGAAATGCTTGTCTTCTCCTACTTTTTCCGACTCTTTTACGCCGATTAACAGAACAAAAAGAAGTACTTAAAAACTCGCAAAAAAGAGGTGCAACACAAGGACTTCCCAGGAGGTCACCCATCCTAGTACTACTCTCGCCCAAGCACGCTTAACTGCGGAGTTCTGATGGGATCCGGTGCATTAGTGCTGGTATGATCGCACCTGATATCTCATGCACTTTGATTGTATATATTTTATTTCTTTCACTTATTAACGGCAAAACAAACATAATTAACGCCCAGGAGGTCACCCATCCTAGTACTACTCTCGCCCAAGCACGCTTAACTGCGGAGTTCTGATGGGATCCGGTGCATTAGTGCTGGTATGATCGCACCTGATATCTCATGCGCTTTGATTGTATATATTTTATTTCTTTCACTTATTAACGGCAAAACAAACATAATTAACGCTGAAATGCTTGTCTTCTCCTACTTTTTCCGACTCTTTTACGCCGATTAACAGAAATAAAAAGAAGTATTTAAAAAATCGCAAAAGAAGAGGTGCAACACAAGGACTTCCCAGGAGGTCACCCATCCTAGTACTACTCTCGCCCAAGCACGCTTAACTGCGGAGTTCTGATGGGATCCGGTGCATTAGTGCTGGTATGATCGCACCTGATATCTCATGCGCTTTGATTGTATATATTTTATTTCTTTCACTTATTAACGGCAAAACAAACATAATTAACGCTAAAATGCTTGTCTTCTCCTACTTTTTCCGACTCTTTTACGCCGATTAACAGAAATAAAAAGAAGTATTTAAAAAACCGCAAAAGAAGAGGTGCAACACAAGGACTTCCCAGGAGGTCACCCATCCTAGTACTACTCTCGCCCAAGCACGCTTAACTGCGGAGTTCTGATGGGATCCGGTGCATTAGTGCTGGTATGATCGCACCTGATATCTCATGCGCTTTAATTGTGCAACAGAAGGACTTCCCAGGAGGTCACCCATCCTAGTACTACTCTCGCCCAAGCACGCTTAACTGCGGAGTTCTGATGGGATCCGGTGCATTAGTGCTGGTATGATCGCACCTGATATCTCATGCGCTTTGATTGTATATATTTTATTTCTTTCACTTATTAACGGCAAAACAAACATAATTAACGCTGAAATGCTTGTCTTCTCCTACTTTTTCCGACTCTTTTACGCCGATTAACAGAAATAAAAAGAAGTATTTAAAAAATCGCAAAAAAAGAGGTGCAACACAAGGACTTCCCAGGAGGTCACCCATCCTAGTACTACTCTCGCCCAAGCACGCTTAACTGCGGAGTTCTGATGGGATCCGGTGCATTAGTGCTGGTATGATCGCACCTGATATCTCATGCGCTTTGATTGTATATATTTTATTTCTTTCACTTATTAACGGCAAAACAAACATAATTAACGCTGAAATGCTTGTCTTCTCCTACTTTTTCCGACTCTTTTACGCCGATTAACAGAAATAAAAAGAAGTATTTAAAAAATCGCAAAAAAAGAGGTGCAACACAAGGACTTCCCAGGAGGTCACCCATCCTAGTACTACTCTCGCCCAAGCACGCTTAACTGCGGAGTTCTGATGGGATCCGGTGCATTAGTGCTGGTATGATCGCACCTGATATCTCATGCGCTTTGATTGTATATATTTTATTTCTTTCACTTATTAACGGCAAAACAAACATAATTAACGCTGAAATGCTTGTCTTCTCCTACTTTTTCCGACTCTTTTACGCCGATTAACAGAAATAAAAAGAAGTATTTAAAAAATCGCAAAAAAAGAGGTGCAACACAAGGACTTCCCAGGAGGTCACCCATCCTAGTACTACTCTCGCCCAAGCACGCTTAACTGCGGAGTTCTGATGGGATCCGGTGCATTAGTGCTGGTATGATCGCACCTGATATCTCATGCGCTTTGATTGTATATATTTTATTTCTTTCACTTATTAACGGCAAAACAAACATAATTAACGCTGAAATGCTTGTCTTCTCCTACTTTTTCCGACTCTTTTACGCCGATTAACAGAAATAAAAAGAAGTATTTAAAAAATCGCAAAAAAAGAGGTGCAACACAAGGACTTCCCAGGAGGTCACCCATCCTAGTACTACTCTCGCCCAAGCACGCTTAACTGCGGAGTTCTGATGGGATCCGGTGCATTAGTGCTGGTATGATCGCACCTGATATCTCATGCGCTTTGATTGTATATATTTTATTTCTTTCACTTATTAACGGCAAAACAAACATAATTAACGCTGAAATGCTTGTCTTCTCCTACTTTTTCCGACTCTTTTACGCCGATTAACAGAAATAAAAAGAAGTATTTAAAAAATCGCAAAAAAAGAGGTGCAACACAAGGACTTCCCAGGAGGTCACCCATCCTAGTACTACTCTCGCCCAAGCACGCTTAACTGCGGAGTTCTGATGGGATCCGGTGCATTAGTGCTGGTATGATCGCACCTGATATCTCATGCGCTTTGATTGTATATATTTTATTTCTTTCACTTATTAACGGCAAAACAAACATAATTAACGCTGAAATGCTTGTCTTCTCCTACTTTTTCCGACTCTTTTACGCCGATTAACAGAAATAAAAAGAAGTATTTAAAAAATCGCAAAAAAAGAGGTGCAACACAAGGACTTCCCAGGAGGTCACCCATCCTAGTACTACTCTCGCCCAAGCACGCTTAACTGCGGAGTTCTGATGGGATCCGGTGCATTAGTGCTGGTATGATCGCACCTGATATCTCATGCGCTTTGATTGTATATATTTTATTTCTTTCACTTATTAACGGCAAAACAAACATAATTAACGCTGAAATGCTTGTCTTCTCCTACTTTTTCCGACTCTTTTACGCCGATTAACAGAAATAAAAAGAAGTATTTAAAAAATCGCAAAAAAAGAGGTGCAACACAAGGACTTCCCAGGAGGTCACCCATCCTAGTACTACTCTCGCCCAAGCACGCTTAACTGCGGAGTTCTGATGGGATCCGGTGCATTAGTGCTGGTATGATCGCACCTGATATCTCATGCGCTTTGATTGTATATATTTTATTTCTTTCACTTATTAACGGCAAAACAAACATAATTAACGCTGAAATGCTTGTCTTCTCCTACTTTTTCCGACTCTTTTACGCCGATTAACAGAAATAAAAAGAAGTATTTAAAAAATCGCAAAAAAAGAGGTGCAACACAAGGACTTCCCAGGAGGTCACCCATCCTAGTACTACTCTCGCCCAAGCACGCTTAACTGCGGAGTTCTGATGGGATCCGGTGCATTAGTGCTGGTATGATCGCACCTGATATCTCATGCGCTTTGATTGTATATATTTTATTTCTTTCACTTATTAACGGCAAAACAAACATAATTAACGCTGAAATGCTTGTCTTCTCCTACTTTTTCCGACTCTTTTACGCCGATTAACAGAAATAAAAAGAAGTATTTAAAAAATCGCAAAAAAAGAGGTGCAACACAAGGACTTCCCAGGAGGTCACCCATCCTAGTACTACTCTCGCCCAAGCACGCTTAACTGCGGAGTTCTGATGGGATCCGGTGCATTAGTGCTGGTATGATCGCACCTGATATCTCATGCGCTTTGATTGTATATATTTTATTTCTTTCACTTATTAACGGCAAAACAAACATAATTAACGCTGAAATGCTTGTCTTCTCCTACTTTTTCCGACTCTTTTACGCCGATTAACAGAAACAAAAAGAAGTATTTAAAAATCGCAAAAAAGAGGTGCAACACAAGGACTTCCCAGGAGGTCACCCATCCTAGTACTACTCTCGCCCAAGCACGCTTAACTGCGGAGTTCTGATGGGATCCGGTGCATTAGTGCTGGTATGATCGCACCTGATATCTCATGCGCTTTGATTGTATATATTTTATTTCTTTCACTTATTAACGGCAAAACAACATAATTAACGCCCAGGAGGTCACCCATCCTAGTACTACTCTCGCCCAAGCACGCTTAACTGCGGAGTTCTGATGGGATCCGGTGCATTAGTGCTGGTATGATCGCACCTGATATCTCATGCGCTTTGATTGTATATATTTTATTTCTTTCACTTATTAACGGCAAAACAAACATAATTAACGCTGAAATGCTTGTCTTCTCCTACTTTTTCCGACTCTTTTACGCCGATTAACAGAAATAAAAAGAAGTATTTAAAAAATCGCAAAAAAAGAGGTGCAACACAAGGACTTCCCAGGAGGTCACCCATCCTAGTACTACTCTCGCCCAAGCACGCTTAACTGCGGAGTTCTGATGGGATCCGGTGCATTAGTGCTGGTATGATCGCACCTGATATCTCATGCGCTTTGATTGTATATATTTTATTTCTTTCACTTATTAACGGCAAAACAAACATAATTAACGCTGAAATGCTTGTCTTCTCCTACTTTTTCCGACTCTTTTACGCCGATTAACAGAAATAAAAAGAAGTATTTAAAAAATCGCAAAAAAAGAGGTGCAACACAAGGACTTCCCAGGAGGTCACCCATCCTAGTACTACTCTCGCCCAAGCACGCTTAACTGCGGAGTTCTGATGGGATCCGGTGCATTAGTGCTGGTATGATCGCACCTGATATCTCATGCGCTTTGATTGTATATATTTTATTTCTTTCACTTATTAACGGCAAAACAAACATAATTAACGCTGAAATGCTTGTCTTCTCCTACTTTTTCCGACTCTTTTACGCCGATTAACAGAAATAAAAAGAAGTATTTAAAAAATCGCAAAAAAAGAGGTGCAACACAAGGACTTCCCAGGAGGTCACCCATCCTAGTACTACTCTCGCCCAAGCACGCTTAACTGCGGAGTTCTGATGGGATCCGGTGCATTAGTGCTGGTATGATCGCACCTGATATCTCATGCGCTTTGATTGTATATATTTTATTTCTTTCACTTATTAACGGCAAAACAAACATAATTAACGCTGAAATGCTTGTCTTCTCCTACTTTTTCCGACTCTTTTACGCCGATTAACAGAAATAAAAAGAAGTATTTAAAAAATCGCAAAAAAGAGGTGCAACACAAGGACTTCCCAGGAGGTCACCCATCCTAGTACTACTCTCGCCCAAGCACGCTTAACTGCGGAGTTCTGATGGGATCCGGTGCATTAGTGCTGGTATGATCGCACCTGATATCTCATGCGCTTTGATTGTATATATTTTATTTCTTTCACTTATTAACGGCAAAACAAACATAATTAACGCTGAAATGCTTGTCTTCTCCTACTTTTTCCGACTCTTTTACGCCGATTAACAGAAATAAAAAGAAGTATTTAAAAAATCGCAAAAAAAGAGGTGCAACACAAGGACTTCCCAGGAGGTCACCCATCCTAGTACTACTCTCGCCCAAGCACGCTTAACTGCGGAGTTCTGATGGGATCCGGTGCATTAGTGCTGGTATGATCGCACCTGATATCTCATGCGCTTTGATTGTATATATTTTATTTCTTTCACTTATTAACGGCAAAACAAACATAATTAACGCTGAAATGCTTGTCTTCTCCTACTTTTTCCGACTCTTTTACGCCGATTAACAGAAATAAAAAGAAGTATTTAAAAAATCGCAAAAAAAGAGGTGCAACACAAGGACTTCCCAGGAGGTCACCCATCCTAGTACTACTCTCGCCCAAGCACGCTTAACTGCGGAGTTCTGATGGGATCCGGTGCATTAGTGCTGGTATGATCGCACCTGATATCTCATGCGCTTTGATTGTATATATTTTATTTCTTTCACTTATTAACGGCAAAACAAACATAATTAACGCTGAAATGCTTGTCTTCTCCTACTTTTTCCGACTCTTTTACGCCGATTAACAGAAATAAAAAGAAGTATTTAAAAAATCGCAAAAAAAGAGGTGCAACACAAGGACTTCCCAGGAGGTCACCCATCCTAGTACTACTCTCGCCCAAGCACGCTTAACTGCGGAGTTCTGATGGGATCCGGTGCATTAGTGCTGGTATGATCGCACCTGATATCTCATGCGCTTTGATTGTATATATTTTATTTCTTTCACTTATTAACGGCAAAACAAACATAATTAACGCTGAAATGCTTGTCTTCTCCTACTTTTTCCGACTCTTTTACGCCGATTAACAGAAATAAAAAGAAGTATTTAAAAAATCGCAAAAAAAGAGGTGCAACACAAGGACTTCCCAGGAGGTCACCCATCCTAGTACTACTCTCGCCCAAGCACGCTTAACTGCGGAGTTCTGATGGGATCCGGTGCATTAGTGCTGGTATGATCGCACCTGATATCTCATGCGCTTTGATTGTATATATTTTATTTCTTTCACTTATTAACGGCAAAACAAACATAATTAACGCTGAAATGCTTGTCTTCTCCTACTTTTTCCGACTCTTTTACGCCGATTAACAGAAACAAAAAGAAGTACTTAAAAACTCGCAAAAAAAGAGGTGCAACACAAGGACTTCCCAGGAGGTCACCCATCCTAGTACTACTCTCGCCCAAGCACGCTTAACTGCGGAGTTCTGATGGGATCCGGTGCATTAGTGCTGGTATGATCGCACCTGATATCTCATGCACTTTGATTGTATATATTTTATTTCTTTCACTTATTAACGGCAAAACAAACATAATTAACGCCCAGGAGGTCACCCATCCTAGTACTACTCTCGCCCAAGCACGCTTAACTGCGGAGTTCTGATGGGATCCGGTGCATTAGTGCTGGTATGATCGCACCTGATATCTCATGCGCTTTGATTGTATATATTTTATTTCTTTCACTTATTAACGGCAAAACAAACATAATTAACGCTGAAATGCTTGTCTTCTCCTACTTTTTCCGACTCTTTTACGCCGATTAACAGAAATAAAAAGAAGTATTTAAAAAATCGCAAAAAAAGAGGTGCAACACAAGGACTTCCCAGGAGGTCACCCATCCTAGTACTACTCTCGCCCAAGCACGCTTAACTGCGGAGTTCTGATGGGATCCGGTGCATTAGTGCTGGTATGATCGCACCTGATATCTCATGCGCTTTGATTGTATATATTTTATTTCTTTCACTTATTAACGGCAAAACAAACATAATTAACGCTGAAATGCTTGTCTTCTCCTACTTTTTCCGACTCTTTTACGCCGATTAACAGAAATAAAAAGAAGTATTTAAAAAATCGCAAAAAAGAGGTGCAACACAAGGACTTCCCAGGAGGTCACCCATCCTAGTACTACTCTCGCCCAAGCACGCTTAACTGCGGAGTTCTGATGGGATCCGGTGCATTAGTGCTGGTATGATCGCACCTGATATCTCATGCGCTTTGATTGTATATATTTTATTTCTTTCACTTATTAACGGCAAAACAAACATAATTAACGCTGAAATGCTTGTCTTCTCCTACTTTTTCCGACTCTTTTACGCCGATTAACAGAAATAAAAAGAAGTATTTAAAAAATCGCAAAAAAGAGGTGCAACACAAGGACTTCCCAGGAGGTCACCCATCCTAGTACTACTCTCGCCCAAGCACGCTTAACTGCGGAGTTCTGATGGGATCCGGTGCATTAGTGCTGGTATGATCGCACCTGATATCTCATGCGCTTTGATTGTATATATTTTATTTCTTTCACTTATTAACGGCAAAACAAACATAATTAACGCTGAAATGCTTGTCTTCTCCTACTTTTTCCGACTCTTTTACGCCGATTAACAGAAATAAAAAGAAGTATTTAAAAAATCGCAAAAAAGAGGTGCAACACAAGGACTTCCCAGGAGGTCACCCATCCTAGTACTACTCTCGCCCAAGCACGCTTAACTGCGGAGTTCTGATGGGATCCGGTGCATTAGTGCTGGTATGATCGCACCTGATATCTCATGCGCTTTGATTGTATATATTTTATTTCTTTCACTTATTAACGGCAAAACAAACATAATTAACGCTGAAATGCTTGTCTTCTCCTACTTTTTCCGACTCTTTTACGCCGATTAACAGAAATAAAAAGAAGTATTTAAAAAATCGCAAAAAAAGAGGTGCAACACAAGGACTTCCCAGGAGGTCACCCATCCTAGTACTACTCTCGCCCAAGCACGCTTAACTGCGGAGTTCTGATGGGATCCGGTGCATTAGTGCTGGTATGATCGCACCTGATATCTCATGCGCTTTGATTGTATATATTTTATTTCTTTCACTTATTAACGGCAAAACAAACATAATTAACGCTGAAATGCTTGTCTTCTCCTACTTTTTCCGACTCTTTTACGCCGATTAACAGAAATAAAAAGAAGTATTTAAAAAATCGCAAAAAAAGAGGTGCAACACAAGGACTTCCCAGGAGGTCACCCATCCTAGTACTACTCTCGCCCAAGCACGCTTAACTGCGGAGTTCTGATGGGATCCGGTGCATTAGTGCTGGTATGATCGCACCTGATATCTCATGCGCTTTGATTGTATATATTTTATTTCTTTCACTTATTAACGGCAAAACAAACATAATTAACGCTGAAATGCTTGTCTTCTCCTACTTTTTCCGACTCTTTTACGCCGATTAACAGAAATAAAAAGAAGTATTTAAAAAATCGCAAAAAAAGAGGTGCAACACAAGGACTTCCCAGGAGGTCACCCATCCTAGTACTACTCTCGCCCAAGCACGCTTAACTGCGGAGTTCTGATGGGATCCGGTGCATTAGTGCTGGTATGATCGCACCTGATATCTCATGCGCTTTGATTGTATATATTTTATTTCTTTCACTTATTAACGGCAAAACAAACATAATTAACGCTGAAATGCTTGTCTTCTCCTACTTTTTCCGACTCTTTTACGCCGATTAACAGAAACAAAAAGAAGTATTTAAAAAATCGCAAAAAAAGAGGTGCAACACAAGGACTTCCCAGGAGGTCACCCATCCTAGTACTACTCTCGCCCAAGCACGCTTAACTGCGGAGTTCTGATGGGATCCGGTGCATTAGTGCTGGTATGATCGCACCTGATATCTCATGCACTTTGATTGTATATATTTTATTTCTTTCACTTATTAACGGCAAAACAAACATAATTAACGCCCAGGAGGTCACCCATCCTAGTACTACTCTCGCCCAAGCACGCTTAACTGCGGAGTTCTGATGGGATCCGGTGCATTAGTGCTGGTATGATCGCACCTGATATCTCATGCGCTTTGATTGTATATATTTTATTTCTTTCACTTATTAACGGCAAAACAAACATAATTAACGCTGAAATGCTTGTCTTCTCCTACTTTTTCCGACTCTTTTACGCCGATTAACAGAAATAAAAAGAAGTATTTAAAAATCGCAAAAAAAGAGGTGCAACACAAGGACTTCCCAGGAGGTCACCCATCCTAGTACTACTCTCGCCCAAGCACGCTTAACTGCGGAGTTCTGATGGGATCCGGTGCATTAGTGCTGGTATGATCGCACCTGATATCTCATGCGCTTTGATTGTATATATTTTATTTCTTTCACTTATTAACGGCAAAACAAACATAATTAACGCTGAAATGCTTGTCTTCTCCTACTTTTTCCGACTCTTTTACGCCGATTAACAGAAATAAAAAGAAGTATTTAAAAAATCGCAAAAAAGAGGTGCAACACAAGGACTTCCCAGGAGGTCACCCATCCTAGTACTACTCTCGCCCAAGCACGCTTAACTGCGGAGTTCTGATGGGATCCGGTGCATTAGTGCTGGTATGATCGCACCTGATATCTCATGCGCTTTGATTGTATATATTTTATTTCTTTCACTTATTAACGGCAAAACAAACATAATTAACGCTGAAATGCTTGTCTTCTCCTACTTTTTCCGACTCTTTTACGCCGATTAACAGAAATAAAAAGAAGTATTTAAAAAATCGCAAAAAAAGAGGTGCAACACAAGGACTTCCCAGGAGGTCACCCATCCTAGTACTACTCTCGCCCAAGCACGCTTAACTGCGGAGTTCTGATGGGATCCGGTGCATTAGTGCTGGTATGATCGCACCTGATATCTCATGCGCTTTGATTGTATATATTTTATTTCTTTCACTTATTAACGGCAAAACAAACATAATTAACGCTGAAATGCTTGTCTTCTCCTACTTTTTCCGACTCTTTTACGCCGATTAACAGAAACAAAAAGAAGTACTTAAAAACTCGCAAAAAAAGAGGTGCAACACAAGGACTTCCCAGGAGGTCACCCATCCTAGTACTACTCTCGCCCAAGCACGCTTAACTGCGGAGTTCTGATGGGATCCGGTGCATTAGTGCTGGTATGATCGCACCTGATATCTCATGCACTTTGATTGTATATATTTTATTTCTTTCACTTATTAACGGCAAAACAAACATAATTAACGCCCAGGAGGTCACCCATCCTAGTACTACTCTCGCCCAAGCACGCTTAACTGCGGAGTTCTGATGGGATCCGGTGCATTAGTGCTGGTATGATCGCACCTGATATCTCATGCGCTTTGATTGTATATATTTTATTTCTTTCACTTATTAACGGCAAAACAAACATAATTAACGCTGAAATGCTTGTCTTCTCCTACTTTTTCCGACTCTTTTACGCCGATTAACAGAAATAAAAAGAAGTATTTAAAAAATCGCAAAAAAAGAGGTGCAACACAAGGACTTCCCAGGAGGTCACCCATCCTAGTACTACTCTCGCCCAAGCACGCTTAACTGCGGAGTTCTGATGGGATCCGGTGCATTAGTGCTGGTATGATCGCACCTGATATCTCATGCGCTTTGATTGTATATATTTTATTTCTTTCACTTATTAACGGCAAAACAAACATAATTAACGCTGAAATGCTTGTCTTCTCCTACTTTTTCCGACTCTTTTACGCCGATTAACAGAAATAAAAAGAAGTATTTAAAAAATCGCAAAAAAAGAGGTGCAACACAAGGACTTCCCAGGAGGTCACCCATCCTAGTACTACTCTCGCCCAAGCACGCTTAACTGCGGAGTTCTGATGGGATCCGGTGCATTAGTGCTGGTATGATCGCACCTGATATCTCATGCGCTTTGATTGTATATATTTTATTTCTTTCACTTATTAACGGCAAAACAAACATAATTAACGCTGAAATGCTTGTCTTCTCCTACTTTTTCCGACTCTTTTACGCCGATTAACAGAAATAAAAAGAAGTATTTAAAAAATCGCAAAAAAAGAGGTGCAACACAAGGACTTCCCAGGAGGTCACCCATCCTAGTACTACTCTCGCCCAAGCACGCTTAACTGCGGAGTTCTGATGGGATCCGGTGCATTAGTGCTGGTATGATCGCACCTGATATCTCATGCGCTTTGATTGTATATATTTTATTTCTTTCACTTATTAACGGCAAAACAAACATAATTAACGCTGAAATGCTTGTCTTCTCCTACTTTTTCCGACTCTTTTACGCCGATTAACAGAAACAAAAAGAAGTACTTAAAAACTCGCAAAAAAAGAGGTGCAACACAAGGACTTCCCAGGAGGTCACCCATCCTAGTACTACTCTCGCCCAAGCACGCTTAACTGCGGAGTTCTGATGGGATCCGGTGCATTAGTGCTGGTATGATCGCACCTGATATCTCATGCGCTTTGATTGTATATATTTTATTTCTTTCACTTATTAACGGCAAAACAAACATAATTAACGCCCAGGAGGTCACCCATCCTAGTACTACTCTCGCCCAAGCACGCTTAACTGCGGAGTTCTGATGGGATCCGGTGCATTAGTGCTGGTATGATCGCACCTGATATCTCATGCGCTTTGATTGTATATATTTTATTTCTTTCACTTATTAACGGCAAAACAAACATAATTAACGCTGAAATGCTTGTCTTCTCCTACTTTTTCCGACTCTTTTACGCCGATTAACAGAAATAAAAAGAAGTATTTAAAAATCGCAAAAAAAGAGGTGCAACACAAGGACTTCCCAGGAGGTCACCCATCCTAGTACTACTCTCGCCCAAGCACGCTTAACTGCGGAGTTCTGATGGGATCCGGTGCATTAGTGCTGGTATGATCGCACCTGATATCTCATGCGCTTTGATTGTATATATTTTATTTCTTTCACTTATTAACGGCAAAACAAACATAATTAACGCTGAAATGCTTGTCTTCTCCTACTTTTTCCGACTCTTTTACGCCGATTAACAGAAATAAAAGAAGTATTTAAAAAATCGCAAAAAAGAGGTGCAACACAAGGACTTCCCAGGAGGTCACCCATCCTAGTACTACTCTCGCCCAAGCACGCTTAACTGCGGAGTTCTGATGGGATCCGGTGCATTAGTGCTGGTATGATCGCACCTGATATCTCATGCGCTTTGATTGTATATATTTTATTTCTTTCACTTATTAACGGCAAAACAAACATAATTAACGCTGAAATGCTTGTCTTCTCCTACTTTTTCCGACTCTTTTACGCCGATTAACAGAAATAAAAAGAAGTATTTAAAAAATCGCAAAAAAAGAGGTGCAACACAAGGACTTCCCAGGAGGTCACCCATCCTAGTACTACTCTCGCCCAAGCACGCTTAACTGCGGAGTTCTGATGGGATCCGGTGCATTAGTGCTGGTATGATCGCACCTGATATCTCATGCGCTTTGATTGTATATATTTTATTTCTTTCACTTATTAACGGCAAAACAAACATAATTAACGCTGAAATGCTTGTCTTCTCCTACTTTTTCCGACTCTTTTACGCCGATTAACAGAAATAAAAAGAAGTATTTAAAAAATCGCAAAAAAAGAGGTGCAACACAAGGACTTCCCAGGAGGTCACCCATCCTAGTACTACTCTCGCCCAAGCACGCTTAACTGCGGAGTTCTGATGGGATCCGGTGCATTAGTGCTGGTATGATCGCACCTGATATCTCATGCGCTTTGATTGTATATATTTTATTTCTTTCACTTATTAACGGCAAAACAAACATAATTAACGCCCAGGAGGTCACCCATCCTAGTACTACTCTCGCCCAAGCACGCTTAACTGCGGAGTTCTGATGGGATCCGGTGCATTAGTGCTGGTATGATCGCACCTGATATCTCATGCGCTTTGATTGTATATATTTTATTTCTTTCACTTATTAACGGCAAAACAAACATAATTAACGCTGAAATGCTTGTCTTCTCCTACTTTTTCCGACTCTTTTACGCCGATTAACAGAAATAAAAAAGTATTTAAAAAATCGCAAAAAAAGAGGTGCAACACAAGGACTTCCCAGGAGGTCACCCATCCTAGTACTACTCTCGCCCAAGCACGCTTAACTGCGGAGTTCTGATGGGATCCGGTGCATTAGTGCTGGTATGATCGCACCTGATATCTCATGCGCTTTGATTGTATATATTTTATTTCTTTCACTTATTAACGGCAAAACAAACATAATTAACGCTGAAATGCTTGTCTTCTCCTACTTTTTCCGACTCTTTTACGCCGATTAACAGAAAAAAAAGAAGTACTTAAAAAATCGCAAAAAAAGAGGTGCAACACAAGGACTTCCCAGGAGGTCACCCATCCTAGTACTACTCTCGCCCAAGCACGCTTAACTGCGGAGTTCTGATGGGATCCGGTGCATTAGTGCTGGTATGATCGCACCTGATATCTCATGCACTTTGATTGTATATATTTTATTTCTTTCACTTATTAACGGCAAAACAAACATAATTACGCCCAGGAGGTCACCCATCCTAGTACTACTCTCGCCCAAGCACGCTTAACTGCGGAGTTCTGATGGGATCCGTGCATTAGTGCTGGTATGATCGCACCTGATATCTCATGCGCTTTGATTGTATATATTTTATTTCTTTCACTTATTAACGGCAAAACAAACATAATTAACGCTGAAATGCTTGTCTTCTCCTACTTTTTCCGACTCTTTTACGCCGATTAACAGAAATAAAAAGAAGTATTTAAAAAATCGCAAAAAAAGAGGTGCAACACAAGGACTTCCCAGGAGGTCACCCATCCTAGTACTACTCTCGCCCAAGCACGCTTAACTGCGGAGTTCTGATGGGATCCGGTGCATTAGTGCTGGTATGATCGCACCTGATATCTCATGCGCTTTGATTGTATATATTTTATTTCTTTCACTTATTAACGGCAAAACAAACATAATTAACGCTGAAATGCTTGTCTTCTCCTACTTTTTCCGACTCTTTTACGCCGATTAACAGAAATAAAAAGAAGTATTTAAAAAATCGCAAAAAAAGAGGTGCAACACAAGGACTTCCCAGGAGGTCACCCATCCTAGTACTACTCTCGCCCAAGCACGCTTAACTGCGGAGTTCTGATGGGATCCGGTGCATTAGTGCTGGTATGATCGCACCTGATATCTCATGCGCTTTGATTGTATATATTTTATTTCTTTCACTTATTAACGGCAAAACAAACATAATTAACGCTGAAATGCTTGTCTTCTCCTACTTTTTCCGACTCTTTTACGCCGATTAACAGAAATAAAAAGAAGTATTTAAAAAATCGCAAAAAAGAGGTGCAACACAAGGACTTCCCAGGAGGTCACCCATCCTAGTACTACTCTCGCCCAAGCACGCTTAACTGCGGAGTTCTGATGGGATCCGGTGCATTAGTGCTGGTATGATCGCACCTGATATCTCATGCGCTTTGATTGTATATATTTTATTTCTTTCACTTATTAACGGCAAAACAAACATAATTAACGCTGAAATGCTTGTCTTCTCCTACTTTTTCCGACTCTTTTACGCCGATTAACAGAAATAAAAAGAAGTATTTAAAAAATCGCAAAAAAGAGGTGCAACACAAGGACTTCCCAGGAGGTCACCCATCCTAGTACTACTCTCGCCCAAGCACGCTTAACTGCGGAGTTCTGATGGGATCCGGTGCATTAGTGTTGGTATGATCGCACCTGATATCTCATGCGCTTTGATTGTATATATTTTATTTCTTTCACTTATTAACGGCAAAACAAACATAATTAACGCCCAGGCGGTCACCCATCCTAGTTACTACCTCGCGCCAAGCACGCTTAACTGCGGAGTTCTGATGGATCCGTGCATTAGTGCTGGTATGATCGCACCTGATATCTCATGCGCTTTGATTGTATATATTTTATTTCTTTCACTTATTAACGGCAAAACAAACATAATTAACGCTGAAATGCTTGTCTTCTCCTACTTTTTCCGACTCTTTTACGCCGATTAACAGAAATAAAAGAAGTATTTAAAAAATCGCAAAAAAGAGGTGCAACACAAGACTTCCCAGGAGGTCACCCATCCTAGTACTACTCTCGCCCAAGCACGCTTAACTGCGGAGTTCTGATGGGATCCGGTGCATTAGTGCTGGTATGATCGCACCTGATATCTCATGCGCTTTGATTGTATATATTTTATTTCTTTCACTTATTAACGGCAAAACAAACATAATTAACGCTGAAATGCTTGTCTTCTCCTACTTTTTCCGACTCTTTTACGCCGATTAACAGAATAAAAGAAGTATTTAAAAATCGCAAAAAAAGAGGTGCAACACAAGGACTTCCCAGGAGGTCACCCATCCTAGTACTACTCTCGCCCAAGCACGCTTAACTGCGGAGTTCTGATGGGATCCGGTGCATTAGTGCTGGTATGATCGCACCTGATATCTCATGCGCTTTGATTGTATATATTTTATTTCTTTCACTTATTAACGGCAAAACAAACATAATTAACGCTGAAATGCTTGTCTTCTCCTACTTTTTCCGACTCTTTTACGCCGATTAACAGAAATAAAAAGAAGTATTTAAAAAAATCGCAAAAAAGAGGTGCAACACAAGACTTCCCAGGAGGTCACCCATCCTAGTACTACTCTCGCCCAAGCACGCTTAACTGCGGAGTTCTGATGGGATCCGTGCATTAGTGCTGGTATGATCGCACCTGATATCTCATGCGCTTTGATTGTATATATTTTATTTCTTTCACTTATTAACGGCAAAACAAACATAATTAACGCTGAAATGCTTGTCTTCTCCTACTTTTTCCGACTCTTTTACGCCGATTAACAGAAACAAAAGAAGTACTTAAAAACTCGCAAAAAAGAGGTGCAACACAAGGACTTCCCAGGAGGTCACCCATCCTAGTACTACTCTCGCCCAAGCACGCTTAACTGCGGAGTTCTGATGGGATCCGTGCATTAGTGCTGGTATGATCGCACCTGATATCTCATGCGCTTTGATTGTATATATTTTATTTCTTTCACTTATTAACGGCAAAACAAACATAATTAACGCCCAGGGGTCACCCATCCTAGTACTACTCTCGCCCAAGCACGCTTAACTGCGGAGTTCTGATGGATCCGGTGCTTATGTTGGTATGATCGCACCTGATATCTCATGCGCTTTGATTGTAAAATTTATTTCTTTCACTTATTAACGGCAAACAAAACATAATTCCCGGAGGTCACCCATCCTAGTACTACTCTCGCCCAAGCACGCTTAACTGCGGAGTTCTGATGGGATCCGGTGCATTAGTGCTGGTATGATCGCACCTGATATCTCATGCGCTTTGATTGTATATATTTTATTTCTTTCACTTATTAACGGCAAACAAACATAATTAACGCTGAAATGCTTGTCTTCTCCTACTTTTTCCGACTCTTTTACGCCGATTAACAGAAATAAAAAGTATTTAAAAAATCGCAAAAAAAGAGGTGCAACACAAGGACTTCCCAGGAGGTCACCCATCCTAGTACTACTCTCGCCCAAGCACGCTTAACTGCGGAGTTCTGATGGGATCCGGTGCATTAGTGCTGGTATGATCGCACCTGATATCTCATGCGCTTTGATTGTATATATTTTATTTCTTTCACTTATTAACGGCAAAACAACATAATTAACGCTGAAATGCTTGTCTTCTCCTACTTTTTCCGACTCTTTTACGCCGATTAACAAAATAAAAGAAGTACTTAAAAAATCGCAAAAAAAGAGGTGCAACACAAGGACTTCCCAGGAGGTCACCCATCCTAGTACTACTCTCGCCCAAGCACGCTTAACTGCGGAGTTCTGATGGGATCCGGTGCATTAGTGCTGGTATGATCGCACCTGATATCTCATGCACTTTGATTGTATATATTTTATTTCTTTCACTTATTAACGGCAAAACAAACATATTAACGCCCAGGAGGTCACCCATCTAGTACTCTCTCGCCCAAGCACGCTTAAACTGCGGAGTTCTGATGGGATCCGGTGCATTAGTGCTGGTATGATCGCACCTGATATCTCATGCGCTTTGATTGTATATATTTTATTTCTTTCACTTATTAACGGCAAAACAAACATAATTAACGCTGAAATGCTTGTCTTCTCCTACTTTTTTCCGACTCTTTTACGCCGATTAACAGAAATAAAAAGAAGTATTTAAAAAATCGCAAAAAAAGAGGTGCAACACAAGGACTTCCCAGGAGGTCACCCATCCTAGTACTACTCTCGCCCAAGCACGCTTAACTGCGGAGTTCTGATGGGATCCGGTGCATTAGTGCTGGTATGATCGCACCTGATATCTCATGCGCTTTGATTGTATATATTTTATTTCTTTCACTTATTAACGGCAAAACAAACATAATTAACGCTGAAATGCTTGTCTTCTCCTACTTTTTCCGACTCTTTTACGCCGATTAACAGAAATAAAAAGAAGTATTTAAAAAAATCGCAAAAAAGAGGTGCAACACAAGGACTTCCCAGGAGGTCACCCATCCTAGTACTACTCTCGCCCAAGCACGCTTAACTGCGGAGTTCTGATGGGATCCGTGCATTAGTGCTGGTATGATCGCACCTGATATCTCATGCGCTTTGATTGTATATATTTTATTTCTTTCACTTATTAACGGCAAAACAAACATAATTAACGCTGAAATGCTTGTCTTCTCCTACTTTTTTTTCCGACTCTTTTAACGCCGATTAACAGAAATAAAAAGAAGTATTTAAAAAATCGCAAAAAAAGAGGTGCAACACAAGGACTTCCCAGGAGGTCACCCATCCTAGTACTACTCTCGGCCCAGCACGCTTAACTGCGGAGTTCTGATGGGATCCGGTGCATTAGTGCTGGTATGATCGCACCTGATATCTCATGCGCTTTGATTGTATATATTTTATTTCTTTCACTTATTAACGCAAACAAACATAATTAACGCTGAAATGCTTGTCTTCTCCTACTTTTTCCGACTCTTTTACGCGCCGATTAACAGAAACAAAAGAAGTACTTAAAAAACTCGCAAAAAAAGAGGTGCAACACAAGGACTTCCCAGAGGTCACCCATCCTAGTACTACTCTCGCCTCGCCAAGCACGCTTAACTGCGGAGTTCTGATGGGATCCGGTGCATTAGTGCTGGTATGATCGCACCTGATATCTCATGCGCTTTGATTGTATATATTTTATTTCTTTCACTTATTAACGGCAAAACAAACATAATTAACGCCCAGGAGGTCACCCATCCTAGTACTACTCTCGCCCAAGCACGCTTAACTGCGGAGTTCTGTTGGGATCCGGTGCATTAGTGCTGGTATGATCGCACCTGATATCTCATGCGCTTTGATTGTATATATTTTATTTCTTTCACTTATTAACGGCAAAACAAACATAATTAACGCTGAAATGCTTGTCTTCTCCTACTTTTTCCGACTCTTTTACGCCGATTAACAGAAATAAAAAGAAGTATTTAAAAAATCGCAAAAAAAGAGGTGCAACACAAGGACTTCCCAGGAGGTCACCCATCCTAGTACTACTCTCGCCCAAGCACGCTTAACTGCGGAGTTCTGATGGGATCCGGTGCATTAGTGCTGGTATGATCGCACCTGATATCTCATGCGCTTTGATTGTATATATTTTATTTCTTTCACTTATTAACGGCAAACAAACATAATTAACGCTGAAATGCTTGTCTTCTCCTACTTTTTCCGACTCTTTTACGCCGATTAACAGAAATAAAAAGAAGTATTTTAAAAATCGCAAAAAAAGAGGTGCAACACAAGGACTTCCCAGGAGGTCACCCATCCTAGTACTACTCTCGCCCAAGCACGCTTAACTGCGGAGTTCTGATGGGATCCGGTGCATTAGTGCTGGTATGATCGCACCTGATATCTCATGCGCTTTGATTGTATATATTTTATTTCTTTCACTTATTAACGGCAAAACAAACATAATAACGCTGAAATGCTTGTCTTCTCCTACTTTTTTCCGACTCTTTTACGCCGATTAACAGAAATAAAAAGAAGTATTTAAAAATCGCAAAAAAAGAGGTGCAACACAAGACTTCCCAGGAGGTCACCCATCCTAGTACTACTCTCGCCCAAGCACGCTTAACTGCGGAGTTCTGATGGGATCCGGTGCATTAGTGCTGGTATGATCGCACCTGATATCTCATGCGCTTTGATTGTATATATTTTATTTCTTTCACTTATTAACGGCAAAACAAACATAATTAACGCTGAAATTCTTGTCTTCTCCTACTTTTTCCGACTCTTTTACGCCGATTAACAGAAATAAAAAGAAGTATTTAAAAAATCGCAAAAAAAGAGGTGCAACACAAGGACTTCCCAGGAGGTCACCCATCCTAGTACTACTCTCGCCCAAGCACGCTTAACTGCGGAGTTCTGATGGGATCCGGTGCATTAGTGCTGGTATGATCGCACCTGATATCTCATGCACTTTGATTGTATATATTTTATTTCTTTCACTTATTAACGGCAAAACAAACATAATTAACGCCCAGGAGGTCACCCATCCTAGTACTACTCTCGCCCAAGCACGCTTAACTGCGGAGTTCTGATGGGATCCGGTGCATTAGTGCTGGTATGATCGCACCTGATATCTCATGCGCTTTGATTGTATATATTTTATTTCTTTCACTTATTAACGGCAAACAAACATAATTAACGCTGAAATGCTTGTCTTCTCCTACTTTTTCCGACTCTTTTACGCCGATTAACAGAAATAAAAAGAAGTATTTAAAAAATCGCAAAAAAAGAGGTGCAACACAAGGACTTCCCAGGAGGTCACCCATCCTAGTACTACTCTCGCCCAGGCACGCTTAACTGCGGAGTTCTGATGGGATCCGGTGCATTAGTGCTGGTATGATCGCACCTGATATCTCATGCGCTTTGATTGTATATATTTTATTTCTTTCACTTATTAACGGCAAAACAAACATAATTAACGCTGAAATGCTTGTCTTCCTACTTTTTTTCCGACTCTTTTACGCCGATTAACAGAAATAAAAAGAAGTATTTAAAAAATCGCAAAAAAAGAGGTGCAACACAAGGACTTCCCAGGAGGTCACCCATCCTAGTACTACTCTCGCCCAAGCACGCTTAACTGCGGAGTTCTGATGGGATCCGGTGCATTAGTGCTGGTATGATCGCACCTGATATCTCATGCGCTTTGATTGTATATATTTTATTTCTTTCACTTATTAACGCAAACAAACATAATTAACGCTGAAATGCTTGTCTTCTCCTACTTTTTCCGACCTTTTACGCCGATTAACGAAATAAAAAGAAGTATTTAAAAAATCGCAAAAAAAGAGGTGCAACACAAGGACTTCCCAGGAGGTCACCCATCCTAGTACTACTCTCGCCCAAGCACGCTTAACTGCGGAGTTCTGATGGGATCCGGTGCATTAGTGCTGGTATGATCGCACCTGATATCTCATGCGCTTTGATTGTATATATTTTATTTCTTTCACTTATTAACGGCAAAACAAACATAATTAACGCTGAAATGCTTGTCTTCTCCTACTTTTCCGACTCTTTTACGCCGATTAACAGAACAAAAGAAGTATTTAAAAAATCGCAAAAAAAGAGGTGCAACACAAGGACTTCCCAGGAGGTCACCCATCCTAGTACTACTCTCGCCCAAGCACGCTTAACTGCGGAGTTCTGATGGGATCCGGTGCATTAGTGCTGGTATGATCGCACCTGATTCCTCATGCACTTTGATTGTATAATTTTATTTCTTTCACTTATTAACGGATTAAAACACAAATTAAACGCCCAGGAGGTCACCCATCCTAGTACTACTCTCGCCCAAGCACGCTTAACTGCGGAGTTCTGATGGGATCCGGTGCATTAGTGCTGGTATGATCGCACCTGATATCTCATGCGCTTTGATTGTATATATTTTATTTCTTTCACTTATTAACGGCAAAACAAACATAATTAACGCCCCAGGAGGTCACCCATCCTAGTACTACTCTCGCCCAAGCACGCTTAACTGCGGAGTTCTGATGGGATCCGGTGCATTAGTGCTGGTATGATCGCACCTGATATCTCATGCGCTTTGATTGTATATATTTTATTTCTTTCACTTATTAACGGCAAAACAAACATAATTAACGCTGAAATGCTTGTCTTCTCCTACTTTTTCCGACTCTTTTACGCCGATTAACAGAATAAAAAGAAGTATTTAAAAACCGCAAAAAAAGAGGTGCAACACAAGGACTTCCCAGGAGGTCACCCATCCTAGTACTACTCTCGCCCAAGCACGCTTAACTGCGGAGTTCTGATGGGATCCGGTGCATTAGTGCTGGTATGATCGCACCTGATATCTCATGCGCTTTGATTGTATATATTTTTCTTTCTTTCACTTATTAACGGCAAACAAACATAATTAACGCTGAAATGCTTGTCTTCTCCTACTTTTTCCGACTCTTTTACGCCGATTAACAGAAAAAAAGAAGTATTAAAAAATCGCAAAAAAAGAGGTGCAACACAAGGACTTCCCAGGAGGTCACCCATCCTAGTACTACTCTCGCCAAGCACGCTTAACTGCGGAGTTCTGATGGGATCCGTGCATTAGTGCTGGTATGATCGCACCTGATATCTCATGCGCTTTGATTGTATATATTTTATTTCTTTCACTTATTAACGGCAAAACAAACATAATTAACGCTGAAATGCTTGTCTTCTCCTACTTTTTCCGACTCTTTTACGCCGATTAACAGAAATAAAAAGAAGTATTTTAAAAAAAATCGCAAAAAAAGAGGTGCAACACAAGGACTTCCCAGGAGGTCACCCATCCTAGTACTACTCTCGCCCAAGCACGCTTAACTGCGGAGTTCTGAGGGATCCGTGCATTAGTGCTGGTATGATC
This sequence comes from Lathyrus oleraceus, assembly GCF_024323335.1. NCBI lineage: Eukaryota > Viridiplantae > Streptophyta > Magnoliopsida > Fabales > Fabaceae > Lathyrus > Lathyrus oleraceus. Next base: position 1,852 of record NW_026112743.1, on the reverse strand, counting down.
GCACCTGATATCTCATGCGCTTTGATTGTATATATTTTATTTCTTTCACTTATTAACGGCAAAACAAACATAATTAACGCTGAAATGCTTGTCTTCTCCTACTTTTTCCGACTCTTTTACGCCGATTAACAGAAATAAAAAGAAGTATTTAAAAAATCGCAAAAAAAGAGGTGCAACACAAGGACTTCCCAGGAGGTCACCACCCTCCAATACTACTCTCGCCCAAGCACGCTTAACTGCGGAGTTCTGATGGGATCCGGTGCATTAGTGCTGGTATGATCGCACCTGATATCTCATGCACTTTGATTGTATATATTTTATTTCTTTCACTTATTAACGCAAACAAACAAATTAACGCCCAGGAGGTCACCCATCCTAGTACTACTCTCGCCCAAGCACGCTTAACTGCGGAGTTCTGATGGGATCCGGTGCATTAGTGCTGGTATGATCGCACCTGATATCTCATGCGCTTTGATTGTATATATTTTATTTCTTTCACTTATTAACGGCAAAACAACATAATTAACGCTGAAATGCTTGTCTTCTCCTACTTTTTCCGACTCTTTTACGCCGATTACAGAAATAAAAAGAAGTATTTAAAAATCTCAAAAAAGAGGTGCAACACAAGGACTTCCCAGGAGGTCACCCATCCTAGTACTACTCTCGCCCAAGCACGCTTAACTGCGGAGTTCTGATGGGATCCGGTGCATTAGTGCTGGTATGATCGCACCTGATATCTCATGCGCTTTGATTGTATATATTTTATTTCTTTCACTTATTAACGGCAAAACAAACATAATTAACGCTAAATGCTTGTCTTCTCCTACTTTTTCCGACTCTTTTACGCCGATTAACAGAAATAAAAAGAAGTATTTAAAAAACCGCAAAAGAAGAGGTGCAACACAAGGACTTCCCAGGAGGTCACCCATCCTAGTACTACTCTCGCCCAAGCACGCTTAACTGTGGAGTTTTGATGAGATCCGGTGCATTAGTGCTGGTATGATCGCACCTGATATCTCATGCGCTTTAATTGTATATATTTTATTTCTTTCACTTATTAACGGCAAAACAAACATAATTAACGCTGAAATGCTTGTCTTCTCCTACTTTTTCCGACTCTTTTACGCCGATTAACAGAAATAAAAAGAAGTATTTAAAAAATCACAAAAAAAGAGGTGCAACACAAGGACTTCCCAGGAGGTCACCCATCCTAGTACTACTCTCGCCCAAGCACGCTTAACTGCGGAGTTCTGATGGGATCCAGTGCATTAGTGCTGGTATGATCGCACCTGATATCTCATGCGCTTTGATTGTATATATTTTATTTCTTTCACTTATTAACGGCAAAACAAACATAATTAACGCTGAAATGCTTGTCTTCTCCTACTTTTTCCGACTCTTTTACGCCGATTAACAGAAACAAAAAGAAGTACTTAAAAACTCGCAAAAAAAGAGGTGCAACACAAGGACTTCCCAGGAGGTCACCCATCCTAGTACTACTCTCGCCCAAGCACGCTTAACTGCGGAGTTCTGATGGGATCCGGTGCATTAGTGCTGGTATGATCGCACCTGATATCTCATGCGCTTTGATTGTATATATTTTATTTCTTTCACTTATTAACGGCAAAACAAACATAATTAACGCTGAAATGCTTGTCTTCTCCTACTTTTTCCGACTCTTTTACGCCGATTAACAGAAATAAAAAGAAGTATTTAAAAAATCGCAAAAAAGAGGTGCAACACAAGGACTTCCCAGGAGGTCACCCATCCTAGTACTACTCTCGCCCAAGCACGCTTAACCTGCGGAGTTTTGATGGGATCCGGTGCATTAGTGCTGGTATGATCGCACCTG
>NW_026112742.1:0-66945 GCF_024323335.1 Lathyrus oleraceus | reverse complement strand
AAGGCCTCTCTAGGATTCATCTGCACATGATCATTATGAAGCTGTTATTTTAAACCTATGACTTGTGGAATCTTCTATCTTTGCATGGGCTAGTTTTTGAAGAAGATCAGGGAATGGATAAGCTTGGATGAGGCCATCTTTATTTGATGCCTTGCTCTCAAGATAATATAATTGTGCATTTGGTGTGTTGCTTAGTTCTAAAAGTCCAAGGTAATCTGGGTTTCTATTGACATTCTTGTCTATTGGAATTGCTACCCGCTTGGTCAGATCTTTTCAACTCTAAACTTCTAATTTTGTGCATAGGATAGTCTCTTCATCTTCTCCCCATTTCTTTAATTCAAAATCTCTCCCTCTATTTTCAAAATCTTCTTTGTGTGAACTACTTTTGTTCTAAACTTTGACCACTTTGGCAAAAAGATAGAAACTTTGGCCTATGCCATTGCATTTTCAACTCATTTTCTTAAATCAAACTTGTAAATAAACTTAACTATACTGACTTAAACTTTCAAAAATCCAAAAAAGAACTAACTCATCCAATTCATTTTAGGCCTTTGCGCCTCTCAAACTTAAATTTTGTTAAAAACAATGCATCCATTTTGAAATTTGTATCTCGAACTACGAGGTTTTGATCCCTCATTTTTATGTGGTACGTAGGCACAAGACCGAAGGTCTTGTCAAACACAAAAAATATAATTAATAAATTCTTTTCTCATCCCCCCATTCGATTTGTTTGTAAACATCAGTTTGTACAAAATACATATGCACATAAAAGGGCTCCCTAGGAGTACCTAGGACACTATGGGTGCTAACACCTTCCCTCTATGTAACCAACCCCCTTACCTGTGATCTCTGACTTTTATTAGTTTTTATTTGAAAACTTCTTACTTTTTAGGTGTTGTTCGTAGTTTTTCCCTTTTCCCTTGGAAACAATAAAAACGTGGTGGCGACTCTTGTTAATTGATCTCTAGTTGTCAATAGCTTGATTGAAAAATTGACATGAGTATGGATGAGATTAGGCCACACCTTTTGCATATTATTTTTTTGTGTATGGTATGTTTCATGAGCATAGTTCATTATACTATGTCCCTAACATGCATTAACACCAAAATTTTTATTGCTCGACCTCAAATAGTTATGACTTCTACATAAGTCCAATTACGATTGCTTAACATAGCTCTAAATTTGACATAAAAGGCATAAGCATTCTAGTTAGTGAGATTGCAAGTCTCCCATCTTTCATGGTATTGTGTGGATACTTGGCCTTCTTTCCTACCTTTGGAAGATGTTTTGACTCGAGGATACATGTTTGTGATAAGTGGGTTGAGTGTTCTCCAAAGAATGTCTTGAAAAAGCCAAACAAAACTAACTACTAACTTTTAATTTCAAGCTTTTACTTTAATGTAATTTACTTTTAGCACTTTATTTCATTTTCCATTGTTCATATCATTCTAATTGTTTACGTTAATGTAATTTTCACTTTGTCCATTTGGGCCATATTGTGTGATATATTTTGTTTGTGTATACTTTGTTTGTTTGTGTGGACTTTGACCATTAATGTACATAATAATAACAAAAACCCTAAAAAAACTCTTGAATGGACTATTGGCTTGATCTTGGACAAATGGACTTAGAATCAAGGCAACCTTCCTATGCTAATGGACTTGGCCAATGCCAACTTGCTGAAGAACCAAGTGCTTGCAATTTGAACTTCATCTGATACATCTTTGAAGGCCTCTCTAGGATTCATCTGCAACATGATCATTATGAAGCTGTTATTTTAAACCTATGACTTGTGGAATCTATCTGTTGCATGGGCTATTTTTGAAGAAGATCATGGAATGGATAAGCTTGGATGAGGCCATCTTTATTTGATGCCTTGCTCTTCAAGATAATATAATTGTGCATTTGTGTGTTGCTTAGTTCTAAAAGTCCAAGGTAATTCTGGGTTTCTATTGACATTCTTGTCTATTGAATTGCTACCCGCTTGGTCAGATCTTTTCAACTCTAAACTTCTAATTTTGTGCATAGGATAGTCTCTTCATCTTCTCCCCATTTCTTTAATTTCAAAATCTCTCTCTCTATTTTCAAAATCTTCTTTGTGTGAACTACTTTTGTTCTAAACTTTGACCACTTTGGCAAAAAGATAGAAACTTTGGCCTTATGCCATTGCATTTTCAAACTCATTTTCTTAAATCAAACTTGTAAATAAACTTAACTATACTTGACTTACACTTTCAAAAATCCAAAAAAGAACTAACTCATCCAATTCATTTTAGGCCTTTGCGCCTCTCAAACTTAAATTTTGTTAAAAACAATGCATCCATTTTGAAATTTGTATCTCGAACTACGAGGTTTTGATCCCTCATTTTTATGTTGGTACGTAGGCACAAGACCGAAGGTCTTGTCAAACACAAAAAATATAATTAATAAATTCTTTTCTCATCCCCCCATTCGATTTGTTTGTAAACATCACTTTGTACAAAATACATATGCACATAAAAAGGGCTCCCTAGGAGTACCTAGGACACTATGGGTGCTAACACCTTCCCTCTATGTAACCAACCCCCTTACCTGTGATCTCTGACTTTTATTAGTTTTTATTTGAAAACTTCTTACTTTTTAGGTGTTGTTCGTAGTTTTTCCCTTTTCCCTTGGAAACAATAAAAACGTGGTGGCGACTCTTGTTAATTGATCTCTAGTTTGTCAATAGCTTGATTGAAAAATTGACATGAGTATGGATGAGATTAGGCCACACCTTTTGCATATTATTTTTTGTGTATGGTATGTTTCATGAGCATAGTTCATTATACTATGTCTCTAACATGCATTAACACCAAAATTTTATTGCTCGACCTCAAATAGTTATGACTTCTACATAAGTCCAATTACGATTGCTTAACATAGCTCTAAATTTGAGACATAAAAGGCATAAGCATTCTAGTTAGTGAGATTGCAAGTCTCCCCTCTTTCATGGTATTGTGTGGATACTTGGCCTTCTTTCCTTCCTTTGGAAGATGTTTTGACTCAAGGATACATGTTTGTGATAAGTGGGTTGAGTGTTCTCCAAAGAATGTCTTGAAAAAGCCAAACAAAACTAACTTCTAACCTACTAACTACTAACTTTTAATTTCAAGCTTTTACTTTAATGCAATTTACTTTTAGCACTTTATTTCATTTTCCATTGTTCATATCATTCTAATTGTTTACGTTAATGTAATTTTCACTTTGTCCATTTGGGCCATATTGTGTGATATATTTTGTTTGTGTATACTTTGTTTGTTTGTGTGGACTTTGACCATTAATGTACATAATAATAACAAAAACCCTAAAAAAACTCTTGAATGGACTATTGGCTTGATCTTGGACAAATGGACTTAGAATCAAGGCAACCTTCCTATGCTAATGGACTTGGCCAATGCCAACTTGCTGAAGAACCAAGTGCTTGCAATTTGAACTTCATCTGATACATCTTTGAAGGCCTCTCTAGGATTCATCTGCAACATGATCATTATGAAGCTGTTATTTTAAACCTATGACTTGTGGAATCTATCTGTTGCATGGGCTATTTTTGAAGAAGATCATGGAATGGATAAGCTTGGATGAGGCCATCTTTATTTGATGCCTTGCTCTTCAAGATAATATAATTGTGCATTTGTGTGTTGCTTAGTTCTAAAAGTCCAAGGTAATTCTGGGTTTCTATTGACATTCTTGTCTATTGAATTGCTACCCGCTTGGTCAGATCTTTTCAACTCTAAACTTCTAATTTTGTGCATAGGATAGTCTCTTCATCTTCTCCCCATTTCTTTAATTTCAAAATCTCTCTCTCTATTTTCAAAATCTTCTTTGTGTGAACTACTTTTGTTCTAAACTTTGACCACTTTGGCAAAAAGATAGAAACTTTGGCCTTATGCCATTGCATTTTCAAACTCATTTTCTTAAATCAAACTTGTAAATAAACTTAACTATACTTGACTTACACTTTCAAAAATCCAAAAAAGAACTAACTCATCCAATTCATTTTAGGCCTTTGCGCCTCTCAAACTTAAATTTTGTTAAAAACAATGCATCCATTTTGAAATTTGTATCTCGAACTATGAGGTTTTGATCCCTCATTTTTATGTTGGTACGTAGGCACAAGACCGAAGGTCTTGTCAAACACAAAAAATATAATTAATAAATTCTTTTCTCATCCCCCATTCGATTTGTTTGTAAACATCACTTTGTACAAAATACATATGCACATAAAAAGGGCTCCCTAGGAGTACCTAGGACACTATGGGTGCTAACACCTTCCCTCTATGTAACCAACCCCCTTACCTGTGATCTCTGACTTTTATTAGTTTTTATTTGAAAACTTCTTACTTTTTAGGTGTTGTTCGTAGTTTTTCCCTTTTCCCTTGGAAACAATAAAAACGTGGTGGCGACTCTTGTTAATTGATCTCTAGTTTGTCAATAGCTTGATTGAAAAATTGACATGAGTATGGATGAGATTAGGCCACACCTTTTGCATATTATTTTTTGTGTATGGTATGTTTCATGAGCATAGTTCATTATACTATGTCCCTAACATGCATTAACACCAAAATTTTATTGCTCGACCTCAAATAGTTATGACTTCTACATAAGTCCAATTACGATTGCTTAACATAGCTCTAAATTTGAGACATAAAAGGCATAAGCATTCTTGTTAGTGAGATTGCAAGTCTCCCCTCTTTCATGGTATTGTGTGGATACTTGGCCTTCTTTCCTTCCTTTGAAAGATGTTTTGACTCAAGGATACATGTTTGTGATAAGTGGGTTGAGTGTTCTCCAAAGAATGTCTTGAAAAAGCCAAACAAAACTAACTTCTAACCTACTAACTACTAACTTTTAATTTCAAGCTTTTACTTTAATGCAATTTACTTTTAGCACTTTATTTCATTTTCCATTGTTCATATCATTCTAATTGTTTACGTTAATGTAATTTTCACTTTGTCCATTTGGGCCATATTGTGTGATATATTTTGTTTGTGTATACTTTGTTTGTTTGTGTGGACTTTGACCATTAATGTACATAATAATAACAAAAACCCTAAAAAAACTCTTGAATGGACTATTGGCTTGATCTTGGACAAATGGACTTAGAATCAAGGCAACCTTCCTATGCTAATGGACTTGGCCAATGCCAACTTGCTGAAGAACCAAGTGCTTGCAATTTGAACTTCATCTGATACATCTTTGAAGGCCTCTCTAGGATTCATCTGCAACATGATCATTATGAAGCTGTTATTTTAAACCTATGACTTGTGGAATCTATCTGTTGCATGGGCTATTTTTGAAGAAGATCATGGAATGGATAAGCTTGGATGAGGCCATCTTTATTTGATGCCTTGCTCTTCAAGATAATATAATTGTGCATTTGTGTGTTGCTTAGTTCTAAAAGTCCAAGGTAATTCTGGGTTTCTATTGACATTCTTGTCTATTGAATTGCTACCCGCTTGGTCAGATCTTTAAACTCTAAACTTCTAATTTTGTGCATAGGATAGTCTCTTCATCTTCTCCCCATTTCTTTAATTTCAAAATCTCTCTCTCTATTTTCAAAATCTTCTTTGTGTGAACTACTTTTGTTCTAAACTTTGACCACTTTGGCAAAAAGATAGAAACTTTGGCCTTATGCCATTGCATTTTCAAACTCATTTTCTTAAATCAAACTTGTAAATAAACTTAACTATACTTGACTTACACTTTCAAAAATCCAAAAAAGAACTAACTCATCCAATTCATTTTAGGCCTTTGCGCCTCTCAAACTTAAATTTAGTTAAAATAAATGCATCCATTTTGAAATTTGTATCTCGAACTACGAGGTTTTGATCCCTCATTTTTATGTTGGTACGTAGGCACAAGACCGAAGGTCTTGTCAAACACAAAAAATATAATTAATAAATTCTTTTCTCATCCCCCCATTCGATTTGTTTGTAAACATCACTTTGTACAAAATACATATGCACATAAAAAGGGCTCCCTAGGAGTACCTAGGACACTATGGGTGCTAACACCTTCCCTCTATGTAACCAACCCCCTTACCTGTGATCTCTGACTTTTATTAGTTTTTATTTGAAAACTTCTTACTTTTTAGGTGTTGTTCGTAGTTTTTCCCTTTTCCCTTGGAAACAATAAAAACGTGGTGGCGACTCTTGTTAATTGATCTCTAGTTTGTCAATAGCTTGATTGAAAAATTGACATGAGTATGGATGAGATTAGGCCACACCTTTTGCATATTATTTTTTGTGTATGGTATGTTTCATGAGCATAGTTCATTATACTATGTCCCTAACATGCATTAACACCAAAATTTTATTGCTCGACCTCAAATAGTTATGACTTCTACATAAGTCCAATTACGATTGCTTAACATAGCTCTAAATTTGAGACATAAAAGGCATAAGCATTCTAGTTAGGGAGATTGCAAGTCTCCCCTCTTTCATGGTATTGTGTGGATACTTGGCCTTCTTTCCTTCCTTTGGAAGATGTTTTGACTCAAGGATACATGTTTGTGATAAGTGGGTTGAGTGTTCTCCAAAGAATGTCTTGAAAAAGCCAAACAAAACTAACTTCTAACCTACTAACTACTAACTTTTAATTTCAAGCTTTTACTTTAATGCAATTTACTTTTAGCACTTTATTTCATTTTCCATTGTTCATATCATTCTAATTGTTTACGTTAATGTAATTTTCACTTTGTCCATTTGGGCCATATTGTGTGATATATTTTGTTTGTGTATACTTTGTTTGTTTGTGTGGACTTTGACCATTAATGTACATAATAATAACAAAAACCCTAAAAAAACTCTTGAATGGACTATTGGCTTGATCTTGGACAAATGGACTTAGAATCAAGGCAACCTTCCTATGCTAATGGACTTGGCCAATGCCAACTTGCTGAAGAACCAAGTGCTTGCAATTTGAACTTCATCTGATACATCTTTGAAGGCCTCTCTAGGATTCATCTGCAACATGATCATTATGAAGCTGTTATTTTAAACCTATGACTTGTGGAATCTATCTGTTGCATGGGCTATTTTTGAAGAAGATCATGGAATGGATAAGCTTGGATGAGGCCATCTTTATTTGATGCCTTGCTCTTCAAGATAATATAATTGTGCATTTGTGTGTTGCTTAGTTCTAAAAGTCCAAGGTAATTCTGGGTTTCTATTGACATTCTTGTCTATTGAATTGCTACCCGCTTGGTCAGATCTTTTCAACTCTAAACTTCTAATTTTGTGCATAGGATAGTCTCTTCATCTTCTCCCCATTTCTTTAATTTCAAAATCTCTCTCTCTATTTTCAAAATCTTCTTTGTGTGAACTACTTTTGTTCTAAACTTTGACCACTTTGGCAAAAAGATAGAAACTTTGGCCTTATGCCATTGCATTTTCAAACTCATTTTCTTAAATCAAACTTGTAAATAAACTTAACTATACTTGACTTACACTTTCAAAAATCCAAAAAAGAACTAACTCATCCAATTCATTTTAGGCCTTTGCGCCTCTCAAACTTAAATTTTGTTAAAAACAATGCATCCATTTTGAAATTTGTATCTCGAACTACGAGGTTTTGATCCCTCATTTTTATGTTGGTACGTAGGCACAAGACCGAAGGTCTTGTCAAACACAAAAAATATAATTAATAAATTCTTTTCTCATCCCCCCATTCGATTTGTTTGTAAACATCACTTTGTACAAAATACATATGCACATAAAAAGGGCTCCCTAGGAGTACCTAGGACACTATGGGTGCTAACACCTTCCCTCTATGTAACCAACCCCCTTACCTGTGATCTCTGACTTTTATTAGTTTTTATTTGAAAACTTCTTACTTTTTAGGTGTTGTTCGTACTTTTTCCCTTTTCCCTTGGAAACAATCAAAACGTGGTGGCGACTCTTGTTAATTGATCTCTAGTTTGTCAATAGCTTGATTGAAAAGTTGACATGAGTATGGATGAGATTAGGCCACACCTTTTGCATATTATTTTTTGTGTGTGGTATGTTTCACGAGCAAAGTTCATTATACTATGTCCCTAACATGCATTAACACCAAAATTTTATTGCTCGACCTCAAATAATTGTGACTTCTACATAAATCCAATTGTGATTGCTTAACATAGTGCTAAATTTGTGACATAGAAGGCATAAGCATTCTAGTTAGTGAGATTGCAAGTCTCCCCTCTTTCATGGTATTGTGTGGAGACTTGGCCTTCTTTCCTTCTTTGGAAGATGTTTAGACTCAAGGATACATGTTTGTGATAAGTAGGTTGAGTGTTCTCCAAAGAATGTCTTGAAAAATCCAAACAAAACTAACTTCTAACCTACTAACTACTAACTTTTAATTTCAAGCTTTTACTTTAATGCAATTAAATTTTAGCACTTTATTTCATTTTCCATTGTTCATATCATTCTAATTGTTTATGTTAATGTAATTTACACTTTGTCCATTTGGGCCATATTGTGTGATATATTTTGTTTGTGTATACTTTGTTTGTTTGTGTGGACTTTGACCAATAATGTACATAATAATAACAAAAACCCTAAAAAACTCTTGAATGGACTGTTGGCTTGATCTTGGACAAGTGGACTTAGAATCAAGGCAACCTTCCTATGCTAATGGACTTGGCCAATGCCAACTTGCTGAAGAACCAAGTGCTTGCAATTTGAAATTCATCTGATACATCTTTGAAGGCCTCTCTAGGATTCATCTGCAACATGATCATTATGAAGCTGTTATTTTGAACCTGTGACTTGTGGAATCTATCTGTTGCATGGGCTATTTTTGAAGAAGATCATGGAATGGATAAGCTTGGATTAGGCCATCTTTATTTGATGCCTTGCTCTTCAAGATAATATAATTGTGTATTTGTGTGTTGCTTAGTTCTAAAAGTCCAAGGTAATTCTGGGTTTCTATTGACATTCTTGTCTATTGGATTGCTACCTACTTGGTCAGATCTTTTCAACTCTAAACTTCTAATTTTGTGCATAGGATAGTCTCTTCATCTTCTCCCCATTTCTTTAATTTCAAAATCTCTCTCTCTATTTTCAAAATCTTCTTTGTGTGAACTACTTTTGTTCTAAACTTTGACCACTTTGGCAAAAAGATAGAAACTTTGGCCTTGTGCCATTGCATTTTCAAACTCATTTTCTTAAATCAAACATGTAAATAAACTTAACTATACTTGACTTAAACTTTCAAAAATCCAAAAAAGAACTAACTCATCCAATTCATTTTAGGCCTTTGCACCTCTCAAACTTAAATTTTGTTAAAAACAATGCATCCATTTTGAAATTTGTATTACAAACTACGAGGTTTTGATCCCTAATTTTTAAGTTGGTACGTAGGCATAAGACCGAAGGTCTTGTCAAACACAAAAAATATAATTAATAAATTCTTTTCTCATCCCCCCATTCTATTTGTTTGAAACATCAGTTTGTACAAAATACATATGCACATAAAAAGGGCTCCCTAGGAGTACCTAGGACACTATGGGTGCTAACACCTTCCCTCTATGTAACCAACCCCCTTACCTGTGATCTCTGACTTTTATTAGTTTTTATTTGAAAACTTCTTACTTTTTAGGTGTTGTTCGTACTTTTTCCCTTTTCCCTTGGAAACAATCAAAACGTGGTGGCGACTCTTGTTAATTGATCTCTAGTTTGTCAATAGCTTGATTGAAAAGTTGACATGAGTATGGATGAGATTAGGCCACACCTTTTGCATATTATTTTTTGTGTGTGGTATGTTTCACGAGCAAAGTTCATTATACTATGTCCCTAACATGCATTAACACCAAAATGTTATTGCTCGACCTCAAATAATTGTGACTTCTACATAAATCCAATTACGATTACTTAACATAGTGCTAAATTTGTGACATAAAAGGCATAAGCATTCTAGTTAGTGAGATTGCAAGTCTCCCCTCTTTCATGGTATTGTGTGGAGACTTGGCCTTCTTTCCTTCTTTTGGAAGATATTTAGACTCAAGGATACATGTTTGTGATAAGTAGGTTGAGTGTTCTCCAAAGAATGTCTTGAAAAATCCAAACAAAACTAACTTCTAACCTACTAACTACTAACTTTTATCTTCAAGCTTTTACTTTAATGCAATTAAATTTTAGCACTTTATTTCATTTTCCATTGTTCATATCATTCTAATTGTTTATGTTATTGTAATTTACACTTTGTCCATTTGGGCCATATTGTGTGATATATTTTGTTTGTGTATACTTTGTTTGTTTGTGTGGACTTTGACCAATAATGTACATAATAATAACAAAAACCCTAAAAAACTCATGAATGGACTGTTGGCTTGATCTTGGACAAGTGGACTTAGAATCAAGGCAACCTTCCTATGCTAATGGACTTGGCCAATGCCAACTTGCTGAAGAACCAAGTGCTTGCAATTTGAACTTCATCTGATACATCTTTGAAGGCCTCTCTAGGATTCATCTGCAACATGATCATTATGAAGCTGTTATTTTAAACCTGTGACTTGTGGAATCTATCTGTTGCATGGGCTATTTTTGAAGAAGATCATGGAATGGATAAGCTTGGATTAGGCCATCTTTATTTGATGCCTTGCTCTTCAAGATAATATAATTGTGCATTTGTGTGTTACTTAGTTCTAAAAGTCCAAGGTAATTCTGGGTTTCTATTGACATTCTTGTCTATTGGATTGCTACCTACTTGGTCAGATCTTTTCAACTCTAAACTTCTAATTTTGTGCATATGATAGTCTCTTCATCTTCTCCCCATTTCTTTAATTTCAAAATCTCTCTCTCTATTTTCAAAATCTTCTTTGTGTGAACTACTTTTGTTCTAAACTTTGACCACTTTGGCAAAAAGATAGAAACTTTGGCCTTGTGCCATTGCATTTTCAAACTCATTTTCTTAAATCAAACCTGTAAATAAACTTAACTATACTTGACTTAAACTTTCAAAAATCCAAAAAAGAACTAACTCATCCAATTCATTTTAGGCCTTTGCACCTCTCAAACTTAAATTTTGTTAAAAACAATGCATCCATTTTGAAATTTGTATTACAAACTACGAGGTTTTGATCCCTAATTTTTAAGTTGGTACGTAGGCATAAAACCGAAGGTCTTGTCAAACACAAAAAATATAATTAATATATTCTTTTCTCATCCCCCCATTCTATTTGTTTGAAACATCAGTTTGTACAAAATACATATGCACATAAAAAGGGCTCCCTAGGAGTACCTAGGACACTTTGAGTGCTAACACCTTCCCTCTGTGTAACCAACCCCCTTACCTGTGATCTCTGACTTTTATTAGTTTTTATTTGAAAACTTCTTACTTTTTAGGTGTTGTTCGTACTTTTTCGCTTTTCCCTTGGAAACAATCAAAACGTGGTGGCGACTCTTGTTAATTGATCTCTAGTTTGTCAATAGCATGATTGAAAAGTTGACATGAGTATGGATGAGATTAGGCCACACCTTTTGCATATTATTTTTTGTGTGTGGTATGTTTCACGAGCAAAGTACATTATACTATGTCCCTAACATGCATTAACACCAAAATTTTATTGCTCGACCTCAAATAATTGTGACTTCTACATAAATCCAATTACGATTACTTAACATAGTGCTAAATTTGTGACATAAAAGGCATAAGCATTCTAGTTAGTGAGATTGCAAGTCTCCCCTCTTTCATGGTATTGTGTGGAGACTTGGCCTTCTTTCCTTCTTTTGGAAGATATTTAGACTCAAGGATACATGTTTGTGATAAGTAGGTTGAGTGTTCTCCAAAGAATGTCTTGAAAAATCCAAACAAAACTAACTTCTAACCTACTAACTACTAACTTTTAATTTCAAGCTTTTACTTTAATGCAATTAAATTTTAGCACTTTATTTCATTTTCCATTGTTCATATCATTCTAATTGTTTATGTTAATGTAATTTACACTTTGTCCATTTGGGCCATATTGTGTGATGTATTTTGTTTGTGTATACTTTGTTTGTTTTTGTGGACTTTGACCAATAATGTACATAATAATAACAAAAACCCTAAAAAACTCTTGAATGGACTGTTGGCTTGATCTTGGACAAGTGGACTTAGAATCAAGGCAACCTTCCTATGCTAATGGACTTGGCTAATGCCAACTTGCTGAAGAACCAAGTGCTTGCAATTTGAACTTCATCTGATACATCTTTGAAGGCCTCTCTAGGATTCATCTGCAACATGATCATTATGAAGCTGTTATTTTAAACCTGTGACTTGTGGAATCTATCTGTTGCATGGGCTATTTTTGAAGAAGATCATGGAATGGATAAGCTTGGATTAGTCCATCTTTATTTGATGCCTTGCTCTTCAAGATAATATAATTGTGCATTTGTGTGTTGCTTAGTTCTAAAAGTCCAAGGTAATTCTGGGTTTCTATTGACATTCTTGTCTATTCGATTGCTACCTACTTGGTCAGACCTTTTCAACTCTAAACTTCTAATTTTGTGCATAGGATAGTCTCTTCATCTTCTCCCCATTTCTTTAATTTCAAAATCTCTCTCTCTATTTTCAAAATCTTCTTTGTGTGAGCTACTTTTGTTCTAAACTTTGACCACATTGGCAAAAAGATAGAAACTTTGGCCTTATGCCATTGCATTTTCAAACTCATTTTCTTAAATCAAACCTGTAAATAAACTTAACTATACTTGACTTAAACTTTCAAAAATCCAAAAAAGAACTAACTCATCCAATTCATTTTAGGCCTTTGCGCCTCTCAAACTTAAATTTTGTTAAAAACAATGCATCCATTTTGAAATTTGTATCAAGAACTACGAGGTTTTGATCCCTAATTTTTAAGTTGGTACGTAGGCACAAGACCGAAGGTCTTGTCAAAAACAAAAAATATAATTAATAAATTCTTTTCTCATCCCCCCATTCCATTTGTTTGTAAACGGTACTTTGTACAAAATACATATGCACATAAAAAGGGCTCCTTAGGAGTACCTAGGACACTTTGGGTGCTAACACCTTCCCTCTGTGTAACCAACCCCCTTACCTGTGATCTCTGACTTTTATTAGTTTTTATTTGAAAACTTCTTACGATTTAGGTGTTGTTCGTACTTTTTCCCTTTTCCCTTGGAAACAATAAAAACGTGGTGGCGACTCTTGTTAATTGATCTCTGGTTTGTCAATAACTTGATTGAAAAATTGACATGAGTATGGATGAGATTAGGCCACACCTTTTGCATATTATTTTTTGTGTGTGGTATGTTTTATGAGCATAGTTCATTATACTATGTCCCTAACATGCATTAACACCAAAATTTTATTGCTCGACCTCAAATAGTTGTGACTTCTACATAAGTCCAAATACGATTGCTTAACATACCGCTAAATTTGTGACATAAAATGCATAAGCATTCTAGTTAGTGAGATTGCAAGTCTCCCCTCTTTCATGGTATTGTGTGGAGACTTGGCCTTCTTTCCTTCTTTTGGAAGATGTTTTGGCTCAAGGATACATGTTTGTTATAAGTGGGTTGAGTGTTCTCCAAAGAAGGTCTTGAAAAAGCCAAACAAAACTAACTTCTAACCTATTAACTACTAACTTTTAATTTCAAGCTTTTACTTTAATGCAATTTACTTTTAGCACTTTATTTCATTTTCCATTGTTCATATCGTTCTAATTGTTTATGTTAATGTAATTTTCACTTTGTCCATTTGGGCCATATTGTGTGATATATTTTGTTTGTGTATACTTTGTTTGTTTGTGTGGACATTGACCATTAATGTACATAATAATAACAAAAACCCTAAAAAACTCTTGAATGGACTGTTGACTTGATCTTGGACAAATGGACTTAGAATCAAGGTAACCTTCCTATGCTAATGGACTTGGCCAATGCCAGCTTGCTGAAGAACCAAGTGCTTTTCAATTTGGACTTCATCTGATACATCTTTGAAGGCCTCTCTTGGATTCATCTGCAACATGATCTTTATGAAGCTGTTATTTTAAACATGTGACTTGTGGAATCTATCTGTTGTATGGGCTATTTTTGAGGAAGATCATGGAATGGATAAGCTTGGATGAGGCTATCTTTATATGATGCCTTGCTCTTCAAGATAATAAAATTGTGCATTTGTGTGTTGCTTAGTTCTAAAAGTCCAAGGTAATTCTGGGTTTCTATTGACATTCTTGTCTATTGGATTGCTACCCGCTTGGTCAGATCTTTTCAACTCTAAACTTCTAATTTTGTGCATAGGATAGTCTCTTCATCTTCTCCCCATTTCTTTAATTTCAAAATCTCTCTCTCTATTTTCAAAATCTTCTTTGTGTGAACTACTTTTGTTCTAAACTTTGACCACATTGGCAAAAAGATAGAAACTTTGGCCTTATGCCTTTGCATTTTCAAACTCATTTTCTTAAATCAAACCTGTAAATAAACTTAACTATACTTGACTTAAACTTTCAAAATTCCAAAAAAGAACTAACTCATCCAATTCATTTTAGGCCTTTGCGCCTCTCAAACTTAAATTTTGTTAAAAACAATGCATCCATTTTGAAATTTGTATTACGAACTACGAGGTTTTGATTCCTCATTTTTAAGTTGGTACGTAGGCATAAGACCGAAGGTCTTGTCAAACACAAAAAATATAATTAATAAATTCTTTTCTCATCCCCCCATTCTATTTGTTTGTAAACATCAGTTTGTACAAAATACATATGCACATAAAAAGGGCTCCTTAGGAGTACCTAGGACACTTAGGGTGCTAACACCTTCCCTCTGTGTAACCAACCCCCTTACCTGTGATCTCTGACTTTTATTAGTTTTTATTTGAAAACTTCTTACTTTTTAGGTGTTGTTCGTACTTTTTCCCTTTTCCCTTGGAAACAATAAAAACGTGGTGGCGACTCTTCTTAATTGATCTCTAGTTTGTCAATAGCTTGATTGAAAAATTGACATGAGTATGGATGAGATTAGGCCACACCTTTTGCATATTTTTTTTTGTGTGTGGTATGTTTCATGAGCATAGTTCATTATACTATGTCCCTAACATGCATTGACACCAAAATTTTATTGCTCGACCTAAAATAGTTGTGACTTCTACATAAATCCAATTACGATTGCTTAACATAGAGCTAAATTTGTGACATAAAAGGCATAAGCATTCTAGTTAGTGAGATTGCAAGTCTCCCCTCTTTCATGGTATTGAGTGGAGACTTGGCCTTCTTTCCTTCTTTTGGAAGATGTTTTGACTCAAGGATACATGTTTGTGATAAGTAGGTTGAGTGTTCTCCAAAGAATGTCTTGAAAAAGCCAAACAAAACTAACTTCTAACCTACTAACTACTAACTTTTAATTTCAAGCTTTTACTTTAATGCAATTTAATTTTAGCACTTTATTTCATTTTCTATTGTTCATATCATTCTAATTGTTTATGTTAATGTAATTTTCACTTTGTCCATTTGGGCCATATGGTGTGATATATTTTGTTTGTGTATACTTTGTTTGTTTGTGTGGACGTTGACCATTAATGTACATAATAATAACAAAAACCCTAAAAAACTCTTGAATGGACTGTTGGCTTGATCTTGGACAAATGGACTTAATATCCATTCTGTTGATAGGCTTGTATGGGCTGTCATTGAAAATGGTCCTTTTCAAATTACTATGACAAATGCGGCTGGCGCCATAGTTCCTAAAGCAGAAGGTGATTGGAATGAGAAAGATGAGAAAAAGTGGTCGAGTGATTGGAGAGCTCGAAATTTGCTAATTTGAGCACTTGGTGTTGATGAGTATTATCGGGTATCCCATTGCACGACAGCTAAAGAAATGTGGGATGCTTTAGAAGTTGCCCATGAGGGTACTACTGAAGTAAAATAGTCCCGCATTAACACACTCAATCAAGAGTTTGAGCTCTTTCGCATGGAACAAAGAGAATCTATCTCCGACATGCAAAAGAGATTTACTCATCTCACTAATCGTTTGAATGCACTTGGAAAACCTGTTTCCAATGAAATAGCTACTAATAAAATTATGAGATGTCTTAGCAGGGAATGGCAACCTAAAGTAACAACTATTAAGGAAGCCAACGATCTAAGGACACTTACGATTACAACTATGTTTGGAAAGCTGGAAGAACATCAGCAAGCATTAGAAAGTCTTGAAAAGTTTGAGAACAAAAGTAAGAAGGAAATGGAGAAGAAGAGAGACAAAGAGGGAGAGAAGAAGCCAATAGCTCTTGTGGCCTCTAGATCTAAGTCTTCACGAAAAGAGCAAAGTGACAATGATTCTAGTAGTGACAAAGATTCGGATGATGAGGAAATGGGACTTTTTGTAAGGAGATATAATAGATTCATTCGAAAGAATGGATTCAAGCATTCCGACAAAAACCTCATGAAGTTTCGAAGACAATCTACAGATTCAAAACAGGAAGAGAATAAGAAGAGTAGAGGAAAAGGATCTTGTTTTAATTGTGGTAAATCTGGACATTATAAAACAGATTGTCCTATGAAGTATAAGGATCAAGGAAAAGCTCCACCAAAAGGGTACAACAAACAAAGAAGAGCTTACATTGCATGGGAAAGTGATAGTGATTCATCAAGCACACAAAGTTTAAGTGATAGTGATGAAACCGCAAATTTGTGCCTTATGGCTCACACCAAAAATCTGTCCTACCACAAGAAGAAAATCAATGATAAAAAGGTAAAACAAGCCTATTATAATAATTTCTCTTCTATGTCTTTTTCTGAACTGAAAATAGCTTTTAAAAAACTGCATAACGAAGCTGTAGATGCTTTTAAAAGATTATCTTCCGATAAACAAATTTTTTCATTTCTCGAAGATAAAGTATACAAAGCTGAAAAAGATTTAGAATGGTTAAAAGGTAGTATTGCAGAAAATTCAAAAAATATTGTTATTGATGGATGTAGTAAAGTTGGGTATTGTGAAGCTTGTCATATTTAGCAACAAGAGGTAAACACTCTCAAGGTCAAATTGGAAAAAGCTTTACAACCTAAGGTTACTTATCCCGTTGACTCTAGGTTGTTTAAGAAGTCATTAAATCCACCATATGCAAAATACTCTTTTATTCCAAAGGATTTAATGAACAAGAATAAACAAACACATCATCATGGTTTATGTCATTATTATTGTCGTGCAGGCCATACCATTGAGAAATGCAAGTTTAGGAGATTTCTTGTTCCTAAAGGTATTTATCAATGGAAGCCAAAAGGCAACCATGTTAGCACTTACCCACTTGGACCCAATGAAAATTGGGTACCAACTTCTCTCTTTTGATATTGTAGGATGAGTGCCTTGCTTCCGTAGATAGGAGATGGTTTCTTGACAGCGGTTGCTCAAGGCACATGACCGGTGACATATCGCTTTTTATAGACTTCAAAGCAAAGAAGAAGGGATATGTTACTTATGGAGACAATAACAAAGGAGCTATACTTGGCAAAGGTAGTGTAGGTAATCCCTCTACCACTACTATTTCTGATGTCCATTTAGTAGAGGGGCTTAAACACAATTTGTTAAGCATAAGTCAATTGTGTGACAAGGGTTATAAAGTTTCTTTCACAAAAACTTGCTGCATAATTGAACATGCTGAACAGAACGTTGTGTTTAAGGGTGTAAGAGTAAACAATATCTATATGCTTGACCTTTTTTATGTATCTTTAACAAGTACTAAATGTCTAGTTACCTTGAATGATGATTCTTGGCTTTGGCATTGACGTTTAGCGCATGTTAATTTCGATTTGCTTAATAAGGTTGTATCTAAGGATATAGTAGTCGGTCTTCCAAAAATAAAATTTTCAAAAGACCACCTATGTGACGCGTGCCAAATGGGAAAACAAACGAGGGTCTCTTTTAAATCTAAAAATGTAATTTCAACTTCACGACCCCTTGAGCTTCTCCATATGGATCTCTTTGGACCTTCTAGGACAAAGAGCTTAGGTAGAAATTATTATGGTTTTGTAATCGTTGATGACTATTCTAGATTTACTTGGACTATATTCCTTCATAGCAAAGATGAAACTTTTTCTGCTTTTAAGAATTTTGCAAATCTGTCCCAAAACAAAATGAATTCCAAAATAGCTACAATTCGTAGCGATCATGGTGGTGAATTTCAAAACTATCACTTTGATAAGCACTGTGACAAGTATGGTATTGAGCATAACTTTTCAGCTCCTCGAACTCCACAACAAAATGGCGTTGTGGAACGTAAAAATCGTGTTTTAGAGGAGTTGGCAAGAACAATGCTAAATGAGGGTGGATTACCAAAATATTTTTGGGCTGATGCAGTTAGTACAGCTTGTTATGTTTTAAACAGGATCTTAATTCGTCCTATTTGAAATAAAACTCCTTATGAGCTTTTAAAAGGAAGAAAGCCAAACTTGTCACATCTTCACGTATTTGGTTGTAAGTGTTTTGTTTTGAATAATGGTAAGGAAAATATTGGGAATTTTGATGCAAAAGCGGATGAATGTATCTTTCTTGGATACTCACAATCAAGTAAAGCATATAGAGTATATAATAAGCGTTTACTTACTGTTGAAGAATCTGTCCATGTTTCTTTTGATGAGTCTTATCCGAAAAGTGTCGGAAAAGGTATTTCTTTTGATGACGCAGGTGTATCTACAGAAGACATACTCAAGGAAGCTGTTACGGAAACTGATCAGTCCAGAACAGTTGCCCATGAGAAGGAGGAATATACTAGTCATGAAGAAGATGAGGAAGAAAGGACAGCTGAAGTGAATGACCTTCCACCAGCTTGGAAATCTTCAAAAGACCATCCTATTGACAACATCTTGGGAGATATTTCAAAGGGAGTAATGACTCGTTCTAAGATAAGTAGTTTTTGTTCTCACTTCGCTTTTGTTTCACAAGTAGAACCTAAAAATGCCAAAGAGGCCTTGATTGATGAATGTTGGCTAATGGCCATGCAAGAAGAGCTTAATCAATTTAAAAGAAATGACATTTGGGAACTTGTCCCTCGTCCGCGAGATCATCATATCATAGGTACTAAATGGGTTTTTAGAAATAAGCTTGATGAAAACGGAGTGATAACTAGGAACAAGGCACGTTTAGTAGCACAAGGGTATAACCAAGAGGAGGGCATAAACTATGAGGAAACTTATGCTCCAGTTGCTCGCCTTGAAGCTATACGTCTCTTGCTTGCCTATGCGTGTTCTAATAATTTTAAGCTTTACCAAATGGACGTAAAAAGTGCGTTTCTAAATGGTGTCATAAATGAAGAGGTATATGTCTCACAACCTCCTGGTTTTGAGAATGCTGAAAATCCAGATTATGTTTACAAATTAAAACGAGCTTTGTATGGTCTTAAACAAGCCCCTCGGGTTTGGTATGAAAGGCTTAGCAAATTTCTGATTGATCATGGATATTCAAGAGGTAAAGTGGATAATACTCTCTTTATTAAACACAAGGGAAAGCACATTCTTTTAGTTCAAGTTTATGTAGACGATATAATTTTTGGTTCAACTAACACACACTTGGTCGAAGAATTTTCTAAGGTTATGCAGGGTGAATTTGAGATGAGTCTTATGGGGGAGCTGAATTACTTCCTAGGTCTTCAGATAAAGCAACTTGATGAGGGTACAGCAGTATGTCAAACAAAGTACTGCAGAGAACTACTCAAGCGCTTTGGAATGAACGACTCAAAATCAATTGACACCCCTATGCCTACCAACGGAAATCTAGATAAAGATGAGCAAGGTAAGAGTGTAGATGTCAAAAAGTTTAGAGGTATGATTGGGTCTCTTCTGTATCTTTCTGCTTCTAGACCTGACATCATGTTTAGTGTTTGTATGTGTGCACGATATCAATCAAATCCTAAGGAATCACACCTGAAAGCTATTAAGCGTATATTTAGATATCTTCATGGAACATCTAAATATAGGCTTTGGTATTCCAAAGGAAGTGATTGTAGCTTAGTAGGTTACTCCGATTCTGATTTTGCTGGCTGCACATCAGATAGGAAAAGCACGAGTGGTACATGTCACTTGTTTTCAAACTCCTTGGTAAGTTGGCATAGCAAAAAGCAGGTATCTGTGGCTTTGTCAACTGCAGAGGCTGAGTACGTTGCAGCCGGTAGTTGTTGCGCTCAGATTTTGTGGCTAAAGCAACAACTACAAGACTTTAACATTCAACTCAAACGTATTCCAATAAAATGTGATAACACTAGTGCCATAAACCTTACTAAAAATCCTGTTTTACACTCACGCACTAAACACATAGAGATTAGACATCACTTTCTTCGTGATCATGTTGAAAAAGAAGATGTTGTATTTGAGCATATTGATACTAAAAACCAGCTTGCTGACATTTTCACTAAACCTTTGGCAACGGAACCGTTCTTCAACATTCGTCGTGAGTTAGGGATCTTAGATCTCTCTCCATTGTTGTCTTAAGCATGTTTGTTCTTATTTATATTATGCCTCACCTTGGTTGATGAGATTTGTTTTAGATTTGATTTATACCTCACAAGGTTACATCAACAGAGGTAATATCACTCCTTTCTATATCTCTTTTAGAACTATGTGATTGTGTATGTTAGAACAAAATTCCTTATTTTCGTTTATGTGAATTTCTTTGCATATATTGTTTGAACATTAATATCTGATTTGTGAATTATACTTGGGCATCATTATCAAGACATACTTAATAATGCATAACCATACTGCATAAAAATTAATTAAAATTTTGTTTGGCATCAGTATGTATCGATTCAAAGATGTATGTATCGATTTATGTCTTCTTCATTTCACATCTGTCAAACTTGGTTCAGTATGTATCGATTCATTCTTCGTTTGTATCGATACATAGACCCTTTAAAAACAAAAATGTGTGACATGGATCGATCCATTCCCATATGCATCGACACATACTGATTGTTATTTGGATTAAATGCATTTTATTTCACTCATGGATCGACACATCAGCAATTCTTACCACATCTTTTCACAAACTTGGTATCAGCAGTTCCCTTACCTCTCAAAACCTGCGGCTAACCCTAATCTCCTTCATCATCATTCTCTATAAAACCCTAAATTCATCTCATTTTTATTCAATTTTTCATCACCATGCCTCCAAGAATCATTCCGGCTAGAGCAGGAGGAAAAGGAAAAGGAAAGGAACTGGTTGGCACTTCTCAGCAGTTACCAAAAATTCCTCCTAATGCCTTAGATTTGCTTCATCCTGCAATTGCTACTGAGTTTGAGGATTCTTTCAAGACAAGGTTAGTTATGAAACCCCATGTCTTCGATAAACATGATGTTATTCATCTGCATCTCAATGATGTGGTTGAACTCCTTAATGCATAAAAACTTGGTTCATTTTTTACTACAAAGGATGATTACCATGAGGATTTTATCCGTGCATTTTATGTTGGCTTACAATCTGGTAAAGGATATATGTTTAAGTGTTCTATTGGTGTCAGAACCTATACTTTTGAGGCTGCTGATTGGGAAACAGTGTTTCAAATTCCGCTTCCATCGCATAATTTCAAGACTTGGCATGACTTGAAGTTTGATACTAACTTTAACCTGAAGGAGTTTACTCTATCTATCTTGAAATTGGACAGACCACTGGGTGAGGATGAACAGGTTACGTCTGGTATGATTAAGAAAATTCCTCGTATACTTTAGTGGATTATCTCACACATTCTGCGTCCAGCAAACAGTGGACATTCTAGGTTAGACAGGGCATACATTCATCTCTTGTATACTCTTCAAAATAAGGTTCCCTTGAATTAGGCAAATTACTTTGTGAAGCGTCTCTTTTTCGTGCGTAACAGTGCCAAGAATGTTGCTCTTGGTTATGCGTCTCAAATCATGAAAATTCTTACGTTCTGGAATGTTGCAATCCCTTTAGTTCCTCTCATATCACCATCTGCTACTCAAGAGTTTGACTCTTCCACTTTATCTCATATGGGATATCGGTGGGACAAGGAACGTCAATGTTTCTATTTCTTTGAAAGGAAATCCAAAACAAGGATCTATAATTTTGATGTGCCTTCTGAATGAATTCATGTAGTTGAACACCAACCTGATGAAGAAATGCATGATGTGAACGAAGCAGATGTGCCTGCAGCTGATGACAATGCTGGTTGGGGTGATTGGGTGCCACAAAGGTGGTCTCCAACCAACTATGTACCTGAACCAACGATTCCTCCGTTCTCCGGCGGTGCTTCATCTTCAACACCTACTGCGCACCTAACTCATATGCTTCAACAAATGGAGCTTGCCAACCAAGAACGTCATGAAGAGGCACAGTCTTGGCATGTACAACAAAGTGAGTGGCATAAGGAGCATCGTGAGTGGCATGACGATCATACACGGATGTACTATAACCAACACTCTTGGCACACGGACTAGGTTAAGTGGCACCAAGTCTTCTACAATGAAATGTCTGGTTTTATGGACGACTGCCGTGCCAATCCTGGTATTATGGACAGATTCAGAAGTGTTGAAGTTCAGGACCGGTTCAGGCACTACACCTTCATGGGCCGCAATCCAGATGCAATGCCTCCTCCTCCGCCTCCGCCAAGCTTCAGAGATCCTGATAGAGATGACGAGGAGTCCTGTGGTGGCTATAATCCACATTAAACCATCATCATTTCATTTCACTGCATTTCGTTGCATGTTGCTTGAGTTTTTTTTCTTTTCAGATTAGTTGCACCTTATATGTCTTGGCTTATGTAATTTTTAAATACTTTCTACTAGTTAAATGCTTATTTCCTTCTGCTTACTTCTGGTGTTATTGCCCTTATTTGTCATTCTTTGTGAGTGATTCTTTACTTTTTAAGCTTCCTTCTTTGTGATTGTTAGCTTCTTTATCATTTTTGTTGTGTCCTGCTACAACATGTTGCCTTGATAAAACTGTTTTTTTCTTCTTTTCGATGTTGAGAAAGGGGGAGAAATGCAGTTGTTTACAGATATGCACAAACTCAGGGGGAGTACCACACATCTTGCTAAAAATTTGCCATCATCAAAAAGGGGGAGTTTGTGAGAATATTCTTTACTTTGAATTAGTTTTGAATGATAGAAAATTGTGTGATCATTGTCTAATTGTTGGTTGTGCATTATTTTACATGTTTCATTTGTGTTTTTAGCCTATATTGTTTCGTGTCTATACATAAAGATCCACATTGATAGATTTCTTAAAAGAACTCATAAAAACTGTTTTGTGTCAGTATGTATTGATACATGTTCATCTGCATCGATACATAAATTTGTTTTAAATCACAAAACGTTTTTGCTTCAGTATGTATCGATACATACGAGCTTTGTATCGATACATGCTTAGTTAAAATGTTCTATGTATCGATACATACGAGCTTTGTATCGATACATGCTTGTATTAATTCTCTAAAATTAATCAAAGCTACAGTATGTATCGATGCATAATCTTTTGTATCAATACATAATTCTGTTTTGTCTACTAACAGCTTTTGTCTTTCACATATAAGAAGTATTTTGACAGCTCAGTAAATAAGTACGAATTCAGAAGTGAAAAACTGTTGTAATACAAATTAAAGGAGTGTGTAGCAGCAATTGTTCTGAGCAGTTAGAAACCTGAAAGAGACTTCATCTTCTTCATCTTCTCAATCTCTTTTGTTCAAGAACATCAACACATAATCATTCTTGTTCTTTGGATTAAAGGATCAACGAGATAACGTTCAGTGGAACAATCAAGGATCTAGCTGAGGTGTTCAGTGGAACGATCGAGGATCTAGCTGAGTTGAAGGTTGAAGGGGGTTTCGAGGAAAAACCAAATGGTTTGTCCTTCAAGAACTGGAGTGTTCTTGCGGGTTTGTTAGTCACGTTTGCAGAACAGATTCAGCCGTAGCGTAGGGTTTGGAAATTGGGTAATTTCGCAAACAGGTCGTGGAACCGTTGAATTGTTTGCAATTTCTTGCAGGAAATTCTTTATCGAGCTCAGATCAAGTGGAGGTTTTATACAAGAAGAAGATCTTGGGATTTAGATTTCTGTCTTTGTATTGTAACCTTGTATCAACGAATTCGGCATTATTGATAACAACAGTTCTCAATTTCATTTGAAATTGAGAGGGAGACGTACCCACAGGCGAGGACAACAGTGGGGAACTTCCTTACCAAATCTCTGCGTATCGTATTCTTTCCTTATCTATCTTTACGTTTTCAACAGTTTTGTGATTTCAGTTGGTGTATTGTGGTTGTACATTTCGTGATACAATAGTGGCAAGAAAACTTCTTTATCTAAACTCCACCATTGTTCATCATTGATCACATACACACCAAATGTTTGACAAAACTGTCAGCTGAGTTTTATTCATTGGAATTAGAATTTAGTGATAAGTGCATTTGATTTGATAATATTCTGGTGTTAATAATCTCTATCGTTCCTATTCAAATCCAGCAATAAATTCGTGTGTCGGGTTTTCTAGTAGCGGTTCAGATTAGACGGAAATGGATTCGGGACTGTAATTTTCCGCTAAGTTACAATAACTCTGATAAGAATTTTATTGATCCGTTTATTTAAAAGAGGTGATCTATTCACCCCACCTCTCGATCACTAGCCACACCGTCTAACAACATGAGTATGGATGAGATTAAGCCACACCTTTTGCATATTATTTTTTGTGTGTGGTATGTTTCAAGAGCATAGTTCATTATACTATGTCTCTAACATGCGTTAACACGAAAATTTTATTGCTCGACCTCAAATAGTTGTGACTTCTACATAAGTCCAATTACGATTGCTTAACATAGCGCTAAATTTGTGACATAAAAGGCATAAGAGTTCTAGTTAGTGAGATTGCAAGTCTCCCCTCTTTCATGGTATTGTGTGGAGACTTGGCCTTCTTTCCTTCCTTTGGAAGATGTTTTGACTCAAGGATACATGTTTGTGATAAGTGGGTTGAGTGTTCTCCAAAGAATGTCTTGAAAAAGCCAAACAAAACTAACTTCTAACCTACTAACTACTAACTTTTAATTTCAAGCTTTTACTTTAATGCAATTTACTTTTAGCACTTTATTTCATTTTCCATTGTACATATCATTCTAATTGTTTATGTTAATGTAATTTTCACTTTGTCCATTTAGGCCATATTGTGTGATATATTTTGTTTGTGTATACTTTGTTTGTTTGTGTGGACTTTGACCATTAACGAACATAATAATAACAAAAACCCTAAAAAACTCTTGAATGGACTGTTGGCTTGATCTTGGACAAATGGACTTAGAATCAAGGCAACCTTCCTATGCTAATAGACTTGGCCAATGCCAACATGCACAAGAGCCAAGTGCTTGCAATTTGAACTTCATCTGATACATCTTTGAAGGCCTCTCTAGGATTCATCTGCAACATGATCACTATGAAGCTGTTATTTTAAACCTGTGACTTGTGGAATCTATCTGTTGCATGGGCTATTTTTGAAGAAGATCATGGAATGGATAAGCTTGGATGAGGCTATCTTTATTTGATGCCTTGCTCTTCAAGATAATATAATTGTGCATTTGTGTGTTGCTTAGTTCTAAAAGTCCAAGGTAATTCTGGGTTTCTATTGACATTCTTGTCTATTGGATTGCTACCCGCTAGGTCAGATCTTTTCAACTCTAAACTTCTAATTTTGTGCATAGGATAGTCTCCTCATCTTCTCCCCATTTCTTTAATTTAAAAATATCTCTCTCTATTTTCAAAATCTTCTTTGTTTGAACTACTTTTGTTCTAAACTTTGACCACTTTGGCAAAAAGATAGAAACTTTGGCCTTATGCCATTGCTTTTTCAAACTCATTTTCTTAAATCAAACCTGTAAATAAACTTAACTATACTTGACTTAAACTTTCAAAAATCCAAAAAAGAACTAACTCATCCAATTCATTTTAGGCCTTTTCGCCTCTCAAACTTAAATTTTGTTAAGAACAATGCATCCTTTTTGAAATTTGTATCACGAACTACGAGATTTTGATCCCTCATTTTTATGTTGGTACGTAGGCACAAGACCGAAGGTCTTGTAAAACACAAAAAATATAATTAATAAATTCTTTTCTCATCCCCCCATTCCATTTGGTTGTAAACATCACTTTGTACAAAATACATATGCACATAAAAAGGGCTCCCTAGGAGTACCTTGGACACCTTGGGTGCTAACACCTTCCCTCTGTGTAAACAACCCCCTTACCTGTGATCTCTGACTTTTTGAAGTTTTTATTTGAAAACTTCTTACTTTTTAGGTGTTGTTCGTACTTTTTCCATTTTCCCTTGGAAACAATAAAAACGTGGTGGCGACTCTTGTTAATTGATCTCTAATTTGTCAATAGCTTGATTGGAAAATTGACATGAGTATGGATGAGATTAGGCCACACCTTTTGCATATTATTTTTTGTGTGTGGTATGTTTCATGAGCATAGTTCATTATACTATGTCTCTAACATGCGTTAACACCAAAATTTTATTGCTCGACCTCAAATAGTTGTGACTTCTACATAAGTCCAATTACGATTGCTTAACATAGAGCTAAATTTGTGACATAAAAGGCATAAGAATTCTAGTTAGTGAGATTGCAAGTCTCCCCTCTTTCATGGTATTGTGTGGAGACTTGGCCTTCTTTCCTTCCTTTGGAAGATGTTTTGACTGAAGGATACATGTTTGTGATAAGTGGGTTGAGTGTTCTCCAAAGAATGTCTTGAAAAAGCCAAACAAAACTAACTTCTAACCTACTAAGTATTAACTTTTAATTTCTAGCTTTTATGTTAATGCAATTTACTTTTAGCACTTTATTTCATTTTCCATTGTTCATATCATTCTAATGGATTATGTTAATGTAATTTTCACTTTGTCCATTTGGGCCATATTGTGTGATATATTTTGTTTGTGTATACTTTGTTTGTTTGTGTGGACTTTGACGATTAATGTACATAATAATAACAAAAACCCTAAAAAACTCTTGAATGGACTGTTGGCTTGATCTTGGACAAATGGACTTAGAATCAGAGCAACCTTCCAATGCTAATGGACTTGGCCAATGCCAACTTATTGAAGAACCAAGTGCTTGCAATTTGAACTTCATCCGATGCATCTTTGAAGGCCTCTCTAGGATTCGTCTGCAACATGATCATTATGAAGCTGTTAATTTAAACCTGTGACTTGTGGAATCTATCTGTTGCATGGGCTTTTTTTGAAGAAGATAATGGAATGGATAAGCTTGGATGAAGCTATCTTTATTTGATGCCTTGCTTTTCAAAATAATATAATTGTGCATTTGTGTGTTGCTTAGTTCTAAAAGTCCAAGGTAATTCTGGGTTTCTATTGACATTCTTGTCTATTGGATTGCTACCCGCTAGGTCAGATCTTTTCAACTCTAAACTTCTAATTTTGTGCATAGGATAGTCTCTTCATCTTCTCCCCATTTCTTTAATTTCAAAATCTCTCTCTCTATTTTCAAAATCTTCTTTGTGTGAACTACTTTTGTTCTAAACTTTGACCACTTTGGCAAAAAGATAGAAACTTTGGCCTTATGCCATTGCATTTTCAAACTCATTTTCTTAAATCAAACCTGTAAAAAACTTAACTATACTTGACTTAAACTTTCAAAATTCCAAAAAAGAACTAACTCATCCAATTCATTTTAGGCCTTTGCGGCTCTCAAACTTAAATTTTGTTAAAAACAAAGCATCCATTTTGAAATTTGTATCATGAACTACGAGGTTTTGATCCCTCATTTTTATGTTGGTACGTAGGCACAAGATCGAAGGTCTTGTCAAACACAAAAAATATAATTAATAAATTATTTTCTCATCCCTTAATTCCATTTGTTTGTAAACATCAGTTTGTACAAAATACATATGCACATAAAAAGGGCTCCCTAGGAGTACCTAGGACACTTTGGATGCTAACACCTTCCCTCTGTGTAACCAACCCCCTTACCTGTGATCTCTGACTTTTATTAGTTTTTATTTGAAAACTTCTTACTTTTTAGGTGTTGTTCGTACTTTTTCCATTTTCCCTTGGAAACAATAAAAACGTGGTGGCGACTCTTGTTAATTGATCTCTAATTTGTCAATAGCTTGATTGGAAAATTGACATGAGTATGAATGAGATTAGGCCACACCTTTTGCATATTATTTTTTGTGTGTGGTATGTTTCATGAGCATAGTTAATTATATTATGTCTCTAACATGCGTTAACACAAAAATTTTATTGCTCGACCTCAAATAGTTGTGACTTCTACATAAGTCCAATTACGATTGCTTAACATAGAGCTAAATTTGTGACATAAAAGGCATAAGAATTCTAGTTAGTGAGATTGCAAGTCTCCCCTCTTTCATGGTATTGTGTGGAGACTTGGCCTTCTTTCCTTCCTTTGGAAGATGTTTTGACTGAAGGATACATGTTTGTGATAAGTGGGTTGAGTGTTCTCCAAAGAATGTCTTGAAAAAGCCAAACAAAACTAACTTCTAACCTACTAAGTATTAACTTTTAATTTCTAGCTTTTATGTTAATGCAATTTACTTTTAGCACTTTATTTCATTTTCCATTGTTCATATCATTCTAATGGATTATGTTAATGTAATTTTCACTTTGTCCATTTGGGCCATATTGTGTGATATATTTTGTTTGTGTATACTTTGTTTGTTTGTGTGGACTTTGACCATTAATGTACATAATAAAAACAAAATCCCTAAAAAACTCTTGAATGGACTGTTGGCTTGATCTTGGACAAATGGACTTAGAATCAGGGCAACCTTCCAATGCTAATGGACTTGGCCAATGCCAACTTATTGAAGAACCAAGTGCTTGCAATTTGAACTTCATCCGATGCATCTTTGAAGGCCTCTCTAGGATTCGTCTGCAACATGATCATTATGAAGCTGTTAATTTAAACCTGTGACTCGTGGAATCTATCTGTTGCATGGGCTTTTTTTGAAGAAGATCATGGAATGGATAAGCTTGGGTGAAGCTATCTTTATTTGATGCCTTGCTCTTCAAAATAATATAATTGTGCATTTGTGTGTTGCTTAGTTCTAAAAGTCCAAGGTAATTCTGGGTTTCTATTGACATTCTTGTCTATTGGATTGCTACCCGCTAGGTCAGATCTTTTCAACTCTAAACTTCTAATTTTGTGCATAGGATAGTCTCTTCATCTTCTCCCCATTTCTTTAATTTCAAAATCTCTCTCTCTATTTTCAAAATCTTCTTTGTGTGAACTACTTTTGTTCTAAACTTTGACCACTTTGGCAAAAAGATAGAAACTTTGGCCTTATGCCATTGCATTTTCAAACTCATTTTCTTAAATCAAACCTGTAAAAAACTTAACTATACTTGACTTAAACTTTCAAAATTCCAAAAAAGAACTAACTCATCCAATTCATTTTAGGCCTTTGCGCCTCTCAAACTTAAATTTTGTTAAAAACAAAGCATCCATTTTGAAATTTGTATCATGAACTACGAGGTTTTGATCCCTCATTTCTATGTTGGTACGTAGGCACAAGATCGAAGGTCTTGTCAAACACAAAAAATATAATTAATAAATTATTTTCTCATCCCTTAATTCCATTTGTTTGTAAACATCAGTTTGTACAAAATACATATGCACATAAAAAGGGCTCCCTAGGAGTACCTAGGACACTTTGGATGCTAACACCTTCCCTCTGTGTAACCAACCCCCTTACCTGTGATCTCTGACTTTTATTAGTTTTTATTTGAAAACTTCTTACTTTTTAGGTGTTGTTCGTACTTTTTCCATTTTCCCTTGGAAACAATAAAAACGTGGTGGCGACTCTTGTTAATTGATCTCTAATTTGTCAATAGCTTGATTGGAAAATTGACATGAGTATGAATGAGATTAGGCCACACCTTTTGCATATTATTTTTTGTGTGTGGTATGTTTCATGAGCATAGTTAATTATATTATGTCTCTAACATGCGTTAACACCAAAATTTTATTGCTCGACCTCAAATAGTTGTGACTTCTACATAAGTCCAATTACGATTGCTTAACATAGAGCTAAATTTGTGACATAAAAGGCATAAGAATTCTAGTTAGTGAGATTGCAAGTCTCCCCTCTTTCATGGTATTGTGTGGAGACTTGGCCTTCTTTCCTTCCTTTGGAAGATGTTTTGACTGAAGGATACATGTTTGTGATAAGTGGGTTGAGTGTTCTCCAAAGAATGTCTTGAAAAAGCCAAACAAAACTAACTTCTAACCTACTAAGTATTAACTTTTAATTTCTAGCTTTTATGTTAATGCAATTTACTTTTAGCACTTTATTTCATTTTCCATTGTTCATATCATTCTAATGGATTATGTTAATGTAATTTTCACTTTGTCCATTTGGGCCATATTGTGTGATATATTTTGTTTGTGTATACTTTGTTTGTTTGTGTGGACTTTGACCATTAATGTACATAATAAAAACAAAAACCCTAAAAAACTCTTTAATGGACTGTTGGATTGATCTTGGACAAATGGACTTAGAATCAGGGCAACCTTCCAATGCTAATGGACTTGGCCAATGCCAACTTATTGAAGAACCAAGTGCTTGCAATTTGAACTTCATCCGATGCATCTTTGAAGGCCTCTCTAGGATTCGTCTGCAACATGATCATTATGAAGCTGTTAATTTAAACCTGTGACTTGTGGAATCTATCTGTTGCATGGGCTTTTTTTGAAGAAGATCATGGAATGGATAAGCTTGGGTGAAGCTATCTTTATTTGATGCCTTGCTCTTCAAAATAATATAATTGTGCATTTGTGTGTTGCTTAGTTCTAAAAGTCCAAGGTAATTCTGGGTTTCTATTGACATTCTTGTCTATTGGATTGCTACCCGCTAGGTCAGATCTTTTCAACTCTAAACTTCTAATTTTGTGCATAGGATAGTCTCTTCATCTTCTCCCTATTTCTTTAATTTCAAAATCTCTCTCTCTATTTTCAAAATCTTCTTTGTGTGAACTACTTTTGTTCTAAACTTTGACCACTTTGGCAAAAAGATAGAAACTTTGGCCTTATGCCATTGCATTTTCAAACTCATTTTCTTAAATCAAACCTGTAAAAAACTTAACTATACTTGACTTAAACTTTCAAAATTCCAAAAAAGAACTAACTCATCCAATTCATTTTAGGCCTTTGCGCCTCTCAAACTTAAATTTTGTTAAAAACAAAGCATCCATTTTGAAATTTGTATCATGAACTACGAGGTTTTGATCCCTCGTTTCTATGTTGGTACGTAGGCACAAGATCGAAGGTCTTGTCAAACACAAAAAATATAATTAATAAATTATTTTCTCATCCCTTAATTCCATTTGTTTGTAAACATCAGTTTGTACAAAATACATATGCACATAAAAAGGGCTCCCTAGGAGTACCTAGGACACTTTGGATGCTAACACCTTCCCTCTGTGTAACCAACCCCCTTACCTGTGATCTCTGACTTTTATTAGTTTTTATTTGAAAACTTCTTACTTTTTAGGTGTTGTTCGTACTTTTTCCATTTTCCCTTGGAAACAATAAAAACGTGGTGGCGACTCTTGTTAATTGATCTCTAATTTGTCAATAGCTTGATTGGAAAATTGACATGAGTATGAATGAGATTAGGCCACACCTTTTGCATATTATTTTTTGTGTGTGGTATGTTTCATGAGCATAGTTAATTATATTATGTCTCTAACATGCGTTAACACCAAAATTTTATTGCTCGACCTCAAATAGTTGTGACTTCTACATAAGTCCAATTACGATTGCTTAACATAGAGCTAAATTTGTGACATAAAAGGCATAAGAATTCTAGTTAGTGAGATTGCAAGTCTCCCCTCTTTCATGGTATTGTGTGGAGACTTGGCCTTCTTTCCTTCCTTTGGAAGATGTTTTGACTGAAGGATACATGTTTGTGATAAGTGGGTTGAGTGTTCTCCAAAGAATGTCTTGAAAAAGCCAAACAAAACTAACTTCTAACCTACTAAGTATTAACTTTTAATTTCTAGCTTTTATGTTAATGCAATTTACTTTTAGCACTTTATTTCATTTTCCATTGTTCATATCATTCTAATGGATTATGTTAATGTAATTTTCACTTTGTCCATTTGGGCCATATTGTGTGATATATTTTGTTTGTGTATACTTTGTTTGTTTGTGTGGACTTTGACCATTAATGTACATAATAATAACAAAAACCCTAAAAAACTCTTGAATGGACTGTTGGATTGATCTTGGACAAATGGACTTAGAATCAGGGCAACCTTCCAATGCTAATGGACTTGGCCAGTGCCAACTTATTGAAGAACCAAGTGCTTGCAATTTGAACTTCATCCGATGCATCTTTGAAGGCCTCTCTAGGATTCGTCTGCAACATGATCATTATGAAGCTGTTAATTTAAACCTGTGACTTGTGGAATCTATCTGTTTCATGGGCTTTTTTTGAAGAAGATCATGGAATGGATAAGCTTGGATGAAGCTATCTTTATTTGATGCCTTGCTCTTCAAAATAATATAATTGTGCATTTGTGTGTTGCTTAGTTCTAAAAGTCCAAGGTAATTCTGGGTTTCTATTGACATTCTTGTCTATTGGATTGCTACCCGCTAGGTCAGATCTTTTCAACTCTAAACTTCTAATTTTGTGCATAGGATAGTCTCTTCATCTTCTCCCCATTTATTTAATTTCAAAATCTCTCTCTCTATTTTCAAAATCTTCTTTGTGTGAACTACTTTTGTTCTAAACTTTGACCACTTTAGCAAAAAGATAGAAACTTTGGCCTTATGCCATTGCATTTTCAAACTCATTTTCTTAAATCAAACCTGTAAAAAACTTAACTATACTTGACTTAAACTTTCAAAATTCCAGAAAAGAACTAACTCATCCAATTCATTTTAGGCCTTTGCGCCTCTCAAACTTAAATTTTGTTAAAAACAAAGCATCCATTTTGAAATTTGTATCATGAACTACGAGGTTTTGATCCCTCATTTTTATGTTGGTACGTAGGCACAAGATCGAAGGTCTTGTCAAACACAAAAAATATAATTAATAAATTATTTTCTCATCCCTTAATTCCATTTGTTTGTAAACATCAGTTTGTACAAAATACATATGCACATAAAAAGGGCTCCCTAGGAGTACCTAGGACACTTTGGATGCTAACACCTTCCCTCTGTGTAACCAACCCCCTTACCTGTGATCTCTGACTTTTATTAGTTTTTATTTGAAAACTTCTTACTTTTTAGGTGTTGTTCGTACTTTTTCCATTTTCCCTTGGAAACAATAAAAACGTGGTGGCGACTCTTGTTAATTGATCTCTAATTTGTCAATAGCTTGATTGGAAAATTGACATGAGTATGAATGAGATTAGGCCACACCTTTTGCATATTATTTTTTGTGTGTGGTATGTTTCATGAGCATAGTTAATTATATTATGTCTCTAACATGCGTTAACACCAAAATTTTATTGCTCGACCTCAAATAGTTGTGACTTCTACATAAGTCCAATTACGATTGCTTAACATAGAGCTAAATTTGTGACATAAAAGGCATAAGAATTCTAGTTAGTGAGATTGCAAGTCTCCCCTCTTTCATGGTATTGTGTGGAGACTTGGCCTTCTTTCCTTCCTTTGGAAGATGTTTTGACTGAAGGATACATGTTTGTGATAAGTGGGTTGAGTGTTCTCCAAAGAATGTCTTGAAAAAGCCAAACAAAACTAACTTCTAACCTACTAAGTATTAACTTTTAATTTCTAGCTTTTATGTTAATGCAATTTACTTTTAGCACTTTATTTCATTTTCCATTGTTCATATCATTCTAATGGATTATGTTAATGTAATTTTCACTTTGTCCATTTGGGCCATATTGTGTGATATATTTTGTTTGTGTATACTTTGTTTGTTTGTGTGGACTTTGACCATTAATGTACATAATAATAACAAAAACCCTAAAAAACTCTTGAATGGACTGTTGGCTTGATCTTGGACAAATGGACTTAGAATCAGGGCAACCTTCCAATGCTAATGGACTTGGCCAATGCCAACTTATTGAAGAACCAAGTGCTTGCAATTTGAACTTCATCCGATGCATCTTTGAAGGCCTCTCTAGGATTCGTCTGCAACATGATCATTATGAAGCTGTTAATTTAAACCTGTGACTTGTGGAATCTATCTGTTGCATGGGCTTTTTTTGAAGAAGATCATGGAATGGATAAGCTTGGATGAAGCTATCTTTATTTGATGCCTTGCTCTTCAAAATAATATAATTGTGCATTTGTGTGTTGCTTAGTTCTAAAAGTCCAAGGTAATTCTGGGTTTCTATTGACATTCTTGTCTATTGGATTGCTACCCGCTAGGTCAGATCTTTTCAACTCTAAACTTCTAATTTTGTGCATAGGATAGTCTCTTCATCTTCTCCCCATTTCTTTAATTTCAAAATCTCTCTCTCTATTTTCAAAATCTTCTTTGTGTGAACTACTTTTGTTCTAAACTTTGACCACTTTGGCAAAAAGATAGAAACTTTGGCTTTATGCCATTGCATTTTCAAACTCATTTTCTTAAATCAAACCTGTAAAAAACTTAACTATACTTGACTTAAACTTTCAAAATTCCAAAAAAGAACTAACTCATCCAATTCATTTTAGGCCTTTGCGCCTCTCAAACTTAAATTTTGTTAAAAACAAAGCATCCATTTTGAAATTTGTATCATGAACTACGAGGTTTTGATCCCTCATTTTTATGTTGGTACGTAGGCACAAGATCGAAGGTCTTGTCAAACACAAAAAATATAATTAATAAATTATTTTCTCATCCCTTAATTCCATTTGTTTGTAAACATCAGTTTGTACAAAATACATATGCACATAAAAAGGGCTCCCTAGGAGTACCTAGGACACTTTGGATGCTAACACCTTCCCTCTGTGTAACCAACCCCCTTACCTGTGATCTCTGACTTTTATTAGTTTTTATTTGAAAACTTCTTACTTTTTAGGTGTTGTTCGTACTTTTTCCATTTTCCCTTGGAAACAATAAAAACGTGGTGGCGACTCTTGTTAATTGATCTCTAATTTGTCAATAGCTTGATTGGAAAATTGACATGAGTATGAATGAGATTAGGCCACACCTTTTGCATATTATTTTTTGTGTGTGGTATGTTTCATGAGCATAGTTCATTATACTATGTCTCTAACATGCGTTAACACCAAAATTTTATTGCTCGACCTCAAATAGTTGTGACTTCTACATAAGTCCAATTACGATTGCTTAACATAGGGCTAAATTTGTGACATAAAAGGCATAAGAATTCTAGTTAGTGAGATTGCAAGTCTCCCCTCTTTCATGGTATTGTGTGGAGACTTGGCCTTCTTTCCTTCCTTTGGAAGATGTTTTGACTGAAGGATACATGTTTGTGATAAGTGGGTTGAGTGTTCTCCAAAGAATGTCTTGAAAAAGCCAAACAAAACTAACTTCTAACCTACTAAGTATTAACTTTTAATTTCTAGCTTTTATGTTAATGCAATTTACTTTTAGCACTTTATTTCATTTTCCATTGTTCATATCATTCTAATGGATTATGTTAATGTAATTTTCACTTTGTCCATTTGGGCCATATTGTGTGATATATTTTGTTTGTGTATACTTTGTTTGTTTGTGTGGACTTTGACCATTAATGTACATAATAATAACAAAAACCCTAAAAAACTCTTGAATGGACTGTTGGCTTGATCTTGGACAAATGGACTTAGAATCAGGGCAACCTTCCAATGCTAATGGACTTGGCCAATGCCAACTTATTGAAGAACCAAGTGCTTGCAATTTGAACTTCATCTGATACATCTTTGAAGGCCTCTCTAGGATTCGTCTGCAACATGATCATTATGAAGCTGTTATTTTAAACCTGTGACTTGTGGAATCTATCTGTTGCATGGGCTATTTTTGAAGAAGATCATGGAATGGGTAAGCTTGGATGAGGCTATCTTTATTTGATGCCTTGCTCTTCAAGATAATATAATTGTGCATTTGTGTGTTGCTTAGTTCTAAAAGTCCAAGGTAATTCTGGGTTTCTATTGACATTCTTGTCTATTGGATTGCTACCCGCTTGGTCAGATCTTTTCAACTCTAAACTTCTAATTTTGTGCATAGGATAGTCTCTTCATCTTCTCCCCATTTCTTTAATTTCAAAATCTCTCTCTCTATTTTCAAAATCTTCTTTGTGTGAACTACTTTTGTTCTAAACTTTGACCACTTTGGCAAAAAGATAGAAACTTTGGCCTTATGCCATTGCATTTTCAAACTCATTTTCTTAAATCAAACCTGTAAAAAACTTAACTATACTTGACTTAAACTTTCAAAATTCCAAAAAAGAACTAACTCATCCAATTCATTTTAGGCCTTTGCGCCTCTCAAACTTAAATTTTGTTAAAAACAAAGCATCCATTTTGAAATTTGTATCATGAACTACGAGGTTTTGATCCCTCATTTTTATGTTGGTACGTAGGCACAAGATCGAAGGTCTTGTCAAACACAAAAAATATAATTAATAAATTATTTTCTCATCCCTTAATTCCATTTGTTTGTAAACATCAGTTTGTACAAAATA
This sequence comes from Lathyrus oleraceus, assembly GCF_024323335.1. Lineage (NCBI taxonomy): Eukaryota > Viridiplantae > Streptophyta > Magnoliopsida > Fabales > Fabaceae > Lathyrus > Lathyrus oleraceus. Next base: position 30,384 of record NW_026112742.1, on the reverse strand, counting down.
CATATGCACATAAAAAGGGCTCCCTAGGAGTACCTAGGACACTTTGGATGCTAACACCTTCCCTCTGTGTAACCAACCCCCTTACCTGTGATCTCTGACTTTTATTAGTTTTTATTTGAAAACTTCTTACTTTTTAGGTGTTGTTCGTACTTTTTCCATTTTCCCTTGGAAACAATAAAAACGTGGTGGCGACTCTTGTTAATTGATCTCTAATTTGTCAATAGCTTGATTGGAAAATTGACATGAGTATGAATGAGATTAGGCCACACCTTTTGCATATTATTTTTTGTGTGTGGTATGTTTCATGAGCATAGTTCATTATACTATGTCTCTAACATGCGTTAACACCAAAATTTTATTGCTCGACCTCAAATAGTTGTGACTTCTACATAAGTCCAATTACGATTGCTTAACATAGGGCTAAATTTGTGACATAAAAGGCATAAGAATTCTAGTTAGTGAGATTGCAAGTCTCCCCTCTTTCATGGTATTGTGTGGAGACTTGGCCTTCTTTCCTTCCTTTGGAAGATGTTTTGACTGAAGGATACATGTTTGTGATAAGTGGGTTGAGTGTTCTCCAAAGAATGTCTTGAAAAAGCCAAACAAAACTAACTTCTAACCTACTAAGTATTAACTTTTAATTTCTAGCTTTTATGTTAATGCAATTTACTTTTAGCACTTTATTTCATTTTCCATTGTTCATATCATTCTAATGGATTATGTTAATGTAATTTTCACTTTGTCCATTTGGGCCATATTGTGTGATATATTTTGTTTGTGTATACTTTGTTTGTTTGTGTGGACTTTGACCATTAATGTACATAATAATAACAAAAACCCTAAAAAACTCTTGAATGGACTGTTGGCTTGATCTTGGACAAATGGACTTAGAATCAGGGCAACCTTCCAATGCTAATGGACTTGGCCAATGCCAACTTATTGAAGAACCAAGTGCTTGCAATTTGAACTTCATCTGATACATCTTTGAAGGCCTCTCTAGGATTCGTCTGCAACATGATCATTATGAAGCTGTTATTTTAAACCTGTGACTTGTGGAATCTATCTGTTGCATGGGCTATTTTTGAAGAAGATAATGGAATGGGTAAGCTTGGATGAGGCTATCTTTATTTGATGCCTTGCTCTTCAAGATAATATAATTGTGCATTTGTGTGTTGCTTAGTTCTAAAAGTCCAAGGTAATTCTGGGTTTCTATTGACATTCTTGTCTATTGGATTGCTACCCGCTTGGTCAGATCTTTTCAACTCTAAACTTCTAATTTTGTGCATAGGATAGTCTCTTCATCTTCTCCCCATTTCTTTAATTTCAAAATCTCTCTCTCTATTTTCAAAATCTTCTTTGTGTGAACTACTTTTGTTCTAAACTTTGACCACTTTGGCAAAAAGATAGAAACTTTGGCCTTATGCCATTGCATTTTCAAACTCATTTTCTTAAATCAAACCTGTAAAAAACTTAACTATACTTGACTTAAACTTTCAAAATTCCAAAAAAGAACTAACTCATCCAATTCATTTTAGGCCTTTGCGCCTCTCAAACTTAAATTTTGTTAAAAACAAAGCATCCATTTTGAAATTTGTATCATGAACTACGAGGTTTTGATCCCTCATTTTTATGTTGGTACGTAGGCACAAGATCGAAGGTCTTGTCAAACACAAAAAATATAATTAATAAATTATTTTCTCATCCCTTAATTCCATTTGTTTGTAAACATCAGTTTGTACAAAATACATATGCACATAAAAAGGGCTCCCTAGGAGTACCTAGGACACTTTGGATGCTAACACCTTCCCTCTGTGTAACCAACCCCCTTACCTGTGATCTCTGACTTTTATTAGTTTTTATTTGAAAACTTCTTACTTTTTAGGTGTTGTTCGTACTTTTTCCATTTTCCCTTGGAAACAATAAAAACGTGGTGGCGACTCTTGTTAATTGATCTCTAATTTGTCAATAGCTTGATTGGAAAATTGACATGAGTATGAATGAGATTAGGCCACACCTTTTGCATATTATTTTTTGTGTGTGGTATGTTTCATGAGCATAGTTAATTATATTATGTCTCTAACATGCGTTAACACCAAAATTTTATTGCTCGACCTCAAATAGTTGTGACTTCTACATAAGTCCAATTACGATTGCTTAACATAGAGCTAAATTTGTGACATAAAAGGCATAAGAATTCTAGTTAGTGAGATTGCAAGTCTCCCCTCTTTCATGGTATTGTGTGGAGACTTGGCCTTCTTTCCTTCCTTTGGAAGATGTTTTGACTGAAGGATACATGTTTGTGATAAGTGGGTTGAGTGTTCTCCAAAGAATGTCTTGAAAAAGCCAAACAAAACTAACTTCTAACCTACTAAGTATTAACTTTTAATTTCTAGCTTTTATGTTAATGCAATTTACTTTTAGCACTTTATTTCATTTTCCATTGTTCATATCATTCTAATGGATTATGTTAATGTAATTTTCACTTTGTCCATTTGGGCCATATTGTGTGATATATTTTGTTTGTGTATACTTTGTTTGTTTGTGTGGACTTTGACCATTAATGTACATAATAATAACAAAAACCCTAAAAAACTCTTGAATGGACTGTTGGCTTGATCTTGGACAAATGGACTTAGAATCAGGGCAACCTTCCAATGCTAATGGACTTGGCCAATGCCAACTTATTGAAGAACCAAGTGCTTGCAATTTGAACTTCATCCGATGCATCTTTGAAGGCCTCTCTAGGATTCGTCTGCAACATGATCATTATGAAGCTGTTAATTTAAACCTGTGACTTGTGGAATCTATCTGTTGCATGGGCTTTTTTTGAAGAAGATCATGGAATGGATAAGCTTGGATGAAGCTATCTTTATTTGATGCCTTGCTCTTCAAAATAATATAATTGTGCATTTGTGTGTTGCTTAGTTCTAAAAGTCCAAGGTAATTCTGGGTTTCTATTGACATTCTTGTCTATTGGATTGCTACCCGCTTGGTCAGATCTTTTCAACTCTAAACTTCTAATTTTGTGCATAGGATAGTCTCTTCATCTTCTCCCCATTTCTTTAATTTCAAAATCTTCTTTGTGTGAACTACTTTTGTTCTAAACTTTGACCACTTTGGCAAAAAGATAGAAACTTTGGCCTTATGCCATTGCATTTTCAAACTCATTTTCTTAAATCAAACCTGTAAAAAACTTAACTATACTTGACTTAAACTTTCAAAATTCCAAAAAAGAACTAACTCATCCAATTCATTTTAGGCCTTTGCGCCTCTCAAACTTAAATTTTGTTAAAAACAAAGCATCCATTTTGAAATTTGTATCATGAACTACGAGGTTTTGATCCCTCATTTTTATGTTGGTACGTAGGCACAAGATCGAAGGTCTTGTCAAACACAAAAAATATAATTAATAAATTATTTTCTCATCCCTTAATTCCATTTGTTTGTAAACATCAGTTTGTACAAAATACATATGCACATAAAAAGGGCTCCCTAGGAGTACCTAGGACACTTTGGATGCTAACACCTTCCCTCTGTGTAACCAACCCCCTTACCTGTGATCTCTGACTTTTATTAGTTTTTATTTGAAAACTTCTTACTTTTTAGGTGTTGTTCGTACTTTTTCCATTTTCCCTTGGAAACAATAAAAACGTGGTGGCGACTCTTGTTAATTGATCTCTAATTTGTCAATAGCTTGATTGGAAAATTGACATGAGTATGAATGAGATTAGGCCACACCTTTTGCATATTATTTTTTGTGTGTGGTATGTTTCATGAGCATAGTTCATTATACTATGTCTCTAACATGCGTTAACACCAAAATTTTATTGCTCGACCTCAAATAGTTGTGACTTCTACATAAGTCCAATTACGATTGCTTAACATAGAGCTAAATTTGTGACATAAAAGGCATAAGAATTCTAGTTAGTGAGATTGCAAGTCTCCCCTCTTTCATGGTATTGTGTGGAGACTTGGCCTTCTTTCCTTCCTTTGGAAGATGTTTTGACTGAAGGATACATGTTTGTGATAAGTGGGTTGAGTGTTCTCCAAAGAATGTCTTGAAAAAGCCAAACAAAACTAACTTCTAACCTACTAAGTATTAACTTTTAATTTCTAGCTTTTATGTTAATGCAATTTACTTTTAGCACTTTATTTCATTTTCCATTGTTCATATCATTCTAATGGATTATGTTAATGTAATTTTCACTTTGTCCATTTGGGCCATATTGTGTGATATATTTTGTTTGTGTATACTTTGTTTGTTTGTGTGGACTTTGACCATTAATGTACATAATAATAACAAAAACCCTAAAAAACTCTTGAATGGACTGTTGGCTTGATCTTGGACAAATGGACTTAGAATCAGGGCAACCTTCCAATGCTAATGGACTTGGCCAATGCCAACTTATTGAAGAACCAAGTGCTTGCAATTTGAACTTCATCTGATACATCTTTGAAGGCCTCTCTAGGATTCGTCTGCAACATGATCATTATGAAGCTGTTAATTTAAACCTGTGACTTGTGGAATCTATCTGTTGCATGGGCTTTTTTGAAGAAGATCATGGAATGGATAAGCTTGGATGAGGCTATCTTTATTTGATGCCTTGCTCTTCAAATAATATAATTGTGCATTTGTGTGTTGCTTAGTTCTAAAAGTCCAAGGTAATTCTGGGTTTCTATTGACATTCTTGTCTATTGGATTGCTACCCGCTTGGTCAGATCTTTTCAACTCTAAACTTCTAATTTTGTGCATAGGATAGTCTCTTCATCTTCTCCCCATTTCTTTAATTTCAAAATCTCTCTCTCTATTTTCAAAATCTTCTTTGTGTGAACTACTTTTGTTCTAAACTTTGACCACTTTGGCAAAAAGATAGAAACTTTGGCCTTATGCCATTGCATTTTCAAACTCATTTTCTTAAATCAAACCTGTAAAAAACTTAACTATACTTGACTTAAACTTTCAAAATTCCAAAAAAGAACTAACTCATCCAATTCATTTTAGGCCTTTGCGCCTCTCAAACTTAAATTTTGTTAAAAACAAAGCATCCATTTTGAAATTTGTATCATGAACTACGAGGTTTTGATCCCTCATTTTTATGTTGGTACGTAGGCACAAGATCGAAGGTCTTGTCAAACACAAAAAATATAATTAATAAATTATTTTCTCATCCCTTAATTCCATTTGTTTGTAAACATCAGTTTGTACAAAATACATATGCACATAAAAAGGGCTCCCTAGGAGTACCTAGGACACTTTGGATGCTAACACCTTCCCTCTGTGTAACCAACCCCCTTACCTGTGATCTCTGACTTTTATTAGTTTTTATTTGAAAACTTCTTACTTTTTAGGTGTTGTTCGTACTTTTTCCATTTTCCCTTGGAAACAATAAAAACGTGGTGGCGACTCTTGTTAATTGATCTCTAATTTGTCAATAGCTTGATTGGAAAATTGACATGAGTATGAATGAGATTAGGCCACACCTTTTGCATATTATTTTTTGTGTGTGGTATGTTTCATGAGCATAGTTCATTATACTATGTCTCTAACATGCGTTAACACCAAAATTTTATTGCTCGACCTCAAATAGTTGTGACTTCTACATAAGTCCAATTACGATTGCTTAACATAGGGCTAAATTTGTGACATAAAAGGCATAAGAATTCTAGTTAGTGAGATTGCAAGTCTCCCCTCTTTCATGGTATTGTGTGGAGACTTGGCCTTCTTTCCTTCCTTTGGAAGATGTTTTGACTGAAGGATACATGTTTGTGATAAGTGGGTTGAGTGTTCTCCAAAGAATGTCTTGAAAAAGCCAAACAAAACTAACTTCTAACCTACTAAGTATTAACTTTTAATTTCTAGCTTTTATGTTAATGCAATTTACTTTTAGCACTTTATTTCATTTTCCATTGTTCATATCATTCTAATGGATTATGTTAATGTAATTTTCACTTTGTCCATTTGGGCCATATTGTGTGATATATTTTGTTTGTGTATACTTTGTTTGTTTGTGTGGACTTTGACCATTAATGTACATAATAATAACAAAAACCCTAAAAAACTCTTGAATGGACTGTTGGCTTGATCTTGGACAAATGGACTTAGAATCAGGGCAACCTTCCAATGCTAATGGACTTGGCCAATGCCAACTTATTGAAGAACCAAGTGCTTGCAATTTGAACTTCATCTGATACATCTTTGAAGGCCTCTCTAGGATTCGTCTGCAACATGATCATTATGAAGCTGTTATTTTAAACCTGTGACTTGTGGAATCTATCTGTTGCATGGGCTATTTTTGAAGAAGATCATGGAATGGATAAGCTTGGATGAGGCTATCTTTATTTGATGCCTTGCTCTTCAAGATAATATAATTGTGCATTTGTGTGTTGCTTAGTTCTAAAAGTCCAAGGTAATTCTGGGTTTCTATTGACATTCTTGTCTATTGGATTGCTACCCGCTTGGTCAGATCTTTTCAACTCTAAACTTCTAATTTTGTGCATAGGATAGTCTCTTCATCTTCTCCCCATTTCTTTAATTTCAAAATCTCTCTCTCTATTTTCAAAATCTTCTTTGTGTGAACTACTTTTGTTCTAAACTTTGACCACTTTGGCAAAAAGATAGAAACTTTGGCCTTATGCCATTGCATTTTCAAACTCATTTTCTTAAATCAAACCTGTAAAAAACTTAACTATACTTGACTTAAACTTTCAAAATTCCAAAAAAGAACTAACTCATCCAATTCATTTTAGGCCTTTGCGCCTCTCAAACTTAAATTTTGTTAAAAACAAAGCATCCATTTTGAAATTTGTATCATGAACTACGAGGTTTTGATCCCTCATTTTTATGTTGGTACGTAGGCACAAGATCGAAGGTCTTGTCAAACACAAAAAATATAATTAATAAATTATTTTCTCATCCCTTAATTCCATTTGTTTGTAAACATCAGTTTGTACAAAATACATATGCACATAAAAAGGGCTCCCTAGGAGTACCTAGGACACTTTGGATGCTAACACCTTCCCTCTGTGTAACCAACCCCCTTACCTGTGATCTCTGACTTTTATTAGTTTTTATTTGAAAACTTCTTACTTTTTAGGTGTTGTTCGTACTTTTTCCATTTTCCCTTGGAAACAATAAAAACGTGGTGGCGACTCTTGTTAATTGATCTCTAATTTGTCAATAGCTTGATTGGAAAATTGACATGAGTATGAATGAGATTAGGCCACACCTTTTGCATATTATTTTTTGTGTGTGGTATGTTTCATGAGCATAGTTCATTATACTATGTCTCTAACATGCGTTAACACCAAAATTTTATTGCTCGACCTCAAATAGTTGTGACTTCTACATAAGTCCAATTACGATTGCTTAACATAGGGCTAAATTTGTGACATAAAAGGCATAAGAATTCTAGTTAGTGAGATTGCAAGTCTCCCCTCTTTCATGGTATTGTGTGGAGACTTGGCCTTCTTTCCTTCCTTTGGAAGATGTTTTGACTGAAGGATACATGTTTGTGATAAGTGGGTTGAGTGTTCTCCAAAGAATGTCTTGAAAAAGCCAAACAAAACTAACTTCTAACCTACTAAGTATTAACTTTTAATTTCTAGCTTTTATGTTAATGCAATTTACTTTTAGCACTTTATTTCATTTTCCATTGTTCATATCATTCTAATGGATTATGTTAATGTAATTTTCACTTTGTCCATTTGGGCCATATTGTGTGATATATTTTGTTTGTGTATACTTTGTTTGTTTGTGTGGACTTTGACCATTAATGTACATAATAATAACAAAAACCCTAAAAAACTCTTGAATGGACTGTTGGCTTGATCTTGGACAAATGGACTTAGAATCAGGGCAACCTTCCAATGCTAATGGACTTGGCCAATGCCAACTTATTGAAGAACCAAGTGCTTGCAATTTGAACTTCATCTGATACATCTTTGAAGGCCTCTCTAGGATTCGTCTGCAACATGATCATTATGAAGCTGTTATTTTAAACCTGTGACTTGTGGAATCTATCTGTTGCATGGGCTATTTTTGAAGAAGATAATGGAATGGGTAAGCTTGGATGAGGCTATCTTTATTTGATGCCTTGCTCTTCAAGATAATATAATTGTGCATTTGTGTGTTGCTTAGTTCTAAAAGTCCAAGGTAATTCTGGGTTTCTATTGACATTCTTGTCTATTGGATTGCTACCCGCTTGGTCAGATCTTTTCAACTCTAAACTTCTAATTTTGTGCATAGGATAGTCTCTTCATCTTCTCCCCATTTCTTTAATTTCAAAATCTCTCTCTCTATTTTCAAAATCTTCTTTGTGTGAACTACTTTTGTTCTAAACTTTGACCACTTTGGCAAAAAGATAGAAACTTTGGCTTTATGCCATTGCATTTTCAAACTCATTTTCTTAAATCAAACCTGTAAAAAACTTAACTATACTTGACTTAAACTTTCAAAATTCCAAAAAAGAACTAACTCATCCAATTCATTTTAGGCCTTTGCGCCTCTCAAACTTAAATTTTGTTAAAAACAAAGCATCCATTTTGAAATTTGTATCATGAACTACGAGGTTTTGATCCCTCATTTTTATGTTGGTACGTAGGCACAAGATCGAAGGTCTTGTCAAACACAAAAAATATAATTAATAAATTATTTTCTCATCCCTTAATTCCATTTGTTTGTAAACATCAGTTTGTACAAAATACATATGCACATAAAAAGGGCTCCCTAGGAGTACCTAGGACACTTTGGATGCTAACACCTTCCCTCTGTGTAACCAACCCCCTTACCTGTGATCTCTGACTTTTATTAGTTTTTATTTGAAAACTTCTTACTTTTTAGGTGTTGTTCGTACTTTTTCCATTTTCCCTTGGAAACAATAAAAACGTGGTGGCGACTCTTGTTAATTGATCTCTAATTTGTCAATAGCTTGATTGGAAAATTGACATGAGTATGAATGAGATTAGGCCACACCTTTTGCATATTATTTTTTGTGTGTGGTATGTTTCATGAGCATAGTTCATTATACTATGTCTCTAACATGCGTTAACACCAAAATTTTATTGCTCGACCTCAAATAGTTGTGACTTCTACATAAGTCCAATTACGATTGCTTAACATAGGGCTAAATTTGTGACATAAAAGGCATAAGAATTCTAGTTAGTGAGATTGCAAGTCTCCCCTCTTTCATGGTATTGTGTGGAGACTTGGCCTTCTTTCCTTCCTTTGGAAGATGTTTTGACTGAAGGATACATGTTTGTGATAAGTGGGTTGAGTGTTCTCCAAAGAATGTCTTGAAAAAGCCAAACAAAACTAACTTCTAACCTACTAAGTATTAACTTTTAATTTCTAGCTTTTATGTTAATGCAATTTACTTTTAGCACTTTATTTCATTTTCCATTGTTCATATCATTCTAATGGATTATGTTAATGTAATTTTCACTTTGTCCATTTGGGCCATATTGTGTGATATATTTTGTTTGTGTATACTTTGTTTGTTTGTGTGGACTTTGACCATTAATGTACATAATAATAACAAAAACCCTAAAAAACTCTTGAATGGACTGTTGGCTTGATCTTGGACAAATGGACTTAGAATCAGGGCAACCTTCCAATGCTAATGGACTTGGCCAATGCCAACTTATTGAAGAACCAAGTGCTTGCAATTTGAACTTCATCTGATACATCTTTGAAGGCCTCTCTAGGATTCGTCTGCAACATGATCATTATGAAGCTGTTATTTTAAACCTGTGACTTGTGGAATCTATCTGTTGCATGGGCTATTTTTGAAGAAGATCATGGAATGGGTAAGCTTGGATGAGGCTATCTTTATTTGATGCCTTGCTCTTCAAGATAATATAATTGTGCATTTGTGTGTTGCTTAGTTCTAAAAGTCCAAGGTAATTCTGGGTTTCTATTGACATTCTTGTCTATTGGATTGCTACCCGCTTGGTCAGATCTTTTCAACTCTAAACTTCTAATTTTGTGCATAGGATAGTCTCTTCATCTTCTCCCCATTTCTTTAATTTCAAAATCTCTCTCTCTATTTTCAAAATCTTCTTTGTGTGAACTACTTTTGTTCTAAACTTTGACCACTTTGGCAAAAAGATAGAAACTTTGGCCTTATGCCATTGCATTTTCAAACTCATTTTCTTAAATCAAACCTGTAAAAAACTTAACTATACTTGACTTAAACTTTCAAAATTCCAAAAAAGAACTAACTCATCCAATTCATTTTAGGCCTTTGCGCCTCTCAAACTTAAATTTTGTTAAAAACAAAGCATCCATTTTGAAATTTGTATCATGAACTACGAGGTTTTGATCCCTCATTTTTATGTTGGTACGTAGGCACAAGATCGAAGGTCTTGTCAAACACAAAAAATATAATTAATAAATTCTTTCTCATCCCCCCATTCCATTTGTTTGTAAACATCACTTTGTACAAAATACATATGCACATAAAAAGGGCTCCCTAGGAGTACCTAGGACACTTTGGGTGCTAACACCTTCCCTCTGTGTAACCAACCCCCTTACCTGTGATCTCTGACTTTTATTAGTTTTTATTTGAAAACTTCTTACTTTTTAGGTGTTGCTCGTAGTTTTTCCCTTTTCCCTTGGAAACAATAAAAACCTGGTGGCGACCCTTGTTAATTGATCTCTAGTTTGTCAATAGCTTGATTGAAAATTGACATGAGTATGGATGAGATTAGGCCACACCTTTTGCATATTATTTTTTGTGTATGGTATGTTTCATGAGCATAGTTCATTATACTATGTCTCTAACATGCATTAACACCAAAATTTTATTGCACGACCTCAAATAGTTGTGACTTCTATATAAGTCCAATTACGATTGCTTAACATAGCGCTAAATTTGTGACATAAAAGGCATAAGCATTCTAGTTAGTGAGATTGCAAGTCTCCCCTCTTTCATGGTATTGTGTGGATACTTGGCCTTCTTTCCTTCCTTTGGAAGATGTTTTGACTCAAGGATACATGTTTGTGATAAGTGGGTTGAGTGTTCTCCAAAGAATGTCTTGAAAAAGCCAAACAAAACTAACTTCTAACCTACTAACTACTAACTTTTAATTTGAAGCTTTTCTTTAATGCAATTTACTTTTAGCACTTTATTTCATTTTCCATTGTTCATATCATTCTAATTGTTTATGTTAATGTAATTTTCACTTTGTCCATTTGGGCCATATTGTGTGATGTATTTTGTTTGTGTATACTTTGTTTGTTTGTGTGGACTTTGACCATTAATGTACATAATAATAACAAAAACCCTAAAAAACTCTTGAATGGACTGTTGGCTTGATCTTGGACAAATGGACTTAGAATCAGGGCAACCTTCCTATGCTAATGGACTTGGCCAATGCCAACTTGCTGAAGAACCAAGTGCTTGCAATTTGAACTTCATCTGATACATCTTTGAAGGCCTCTCTAGGATTCATCTGCAACATGATCATTATGAAGCTGTTATTTTAAACCTGTGACTTGTGGAATCTATCTGTTGCATGGGCTATTTTTGAAGAAGATCATGGAATGGATAAGCTTGGATGAGGCCATCTTTATTTGATGCCTTGCTCTTCAAGATAATATAATTGTGCATTTGTGTGTTGCTTAGTTCTAAAAGTCCAAGGTAATTCTGGGTTTCTATTGACATTCTTGTCTATTGGATTGCTACCCGCTTGGTCAGATCTTTTCAACTTTAAACTTCTAATTTTGTGCATAGGATAGTCTTTTCATCTTCTCCCCATTTCTTTAATTTCAAAATCTCTCTCTCTATTTTCAAAATCTTCTTTGTGTGAACTACTTTTGTTCTAAACTTTGACCACTTTGGCAAAAAGATAGAAACTTTGGCCTTATGCCATTGCATTTTCAAACTCATTTTCTTAAATCAAACCTGTAAAAAACTTAACTATACTTGACTTAAACTTTCAAAAATCCAAAAAAGAACTAACTCATCCAATTCATTTTAGGCCTTTGCGCCTCTCAAACTTAAATTTTGTTAAAAACAATGCATCCATTTTGAAATTTGTATCATGAACTACGAGGTTTTGATCCCTCATTTTTATGTTGGTACGTAGGCACAAGATCGAAGGTCTTGTCAAACACAAAAAATATAATTAATAAATTCTTCTCTCATCCCCCATTCCATTTGTTTGTAAACATCACTTTGTACAAAATACATATGCACATAAAAAGGGCTCCCTAGGAGTACCTAGGACACTTTGGGTGCTAACACCTTCCCTCTGTGTAACCAACCCCCTTACCTGTGATCTCTGACTTTTATTAGTTTTTATTTGAAAACTTCTTACTTTTTAGGTGTTGTTCGTACTTTTTCCCTTTTCCCTTGGAAACAATAAAAACGTGGTGGCGACTCTTGTTAATTGATCTCTAGTTTGTCAATAGCTTGATTGAAAAATTGACATGAGTATGGATGAGATTAGGCCACACCTTTTGCATATTATTTTTTGTGTGTGGTATGTTTCATGAGCATAGTTCATTATACTATGTCTCTAACATGCATTAACACCAAAATTTTATTGCTCGACCTCAAATAGTTGTGACTTCTACATAAGTCCAATTACGATTGCTTAACATAGCGCTAAATTTTTGACATAAAAGGCATAAGCATTCTAGTTAGTGAGATTGCAAGTCTCCCCTCTTTCATGGTATTGTGTGGAGACTTGGCCTTCTTTCCTTCCTTTGGAAGATGTTTTGACTCAAGGATACATGTTTATGATAAGTGGGTTGAGTGTTCTCCAAAGAATGTCTTGAAAAAGCCAAACAAAACTAACTTCTAACCTACTAACTACTAACTTTTAATTTGAAGCTTTTACTTTAATGCAATTTACTTTTAGCACTTTATTTCATTTTCCATTGTTCATATCATTCTAATTGTTTATGTTAATGTAATTTTCACTTTGTCCATTTGGGCCATATTGTGTGATATATTTTGTTTGTGTATACTTTGTTTGTTTGTGTGGACTTTGACCATTAATGTACATAATAATAACAAAAACCCTAAAAAACTCTTGAATGGACTGTTGGCTTGATCTTGGACAAATGGACTTAGAATCAGGGCAACCTTCCAATGCTAATGGACTTGGCCAATGCCAACTTATTGAAGAACCAAGTGCTTGCAATTTGAACTTCATCTGATACATCTTTGAAGGCCTCTCTAGGATTCGTCTGCAACATGATCATTATGAAGCTATTATTTTAAACCTGTGACTTGTGGAATCTATCTGTTGCATGGGCTATTTTTGAAGAAGATAATGGAATGGGTAAGCTTGGATGAGGCTATCTTTATTTGATGCCTTGCTCTTCAAGATAATATAATTGTGCATTTGTGTGTTGCTTAGTTCTAAAAGTCCAAGGTAATTCTGGGTTTCTATTGACATTCTTGTCTATTGGATTGCTACCCGCTTGGTCAGATCTTTTCAACTCTAAACATCTAATTTTGTGCATAGGATAGTCTCTTCATCTTCTCCCCATTTCTTTAATTTCAAAATCTCTCTCTCTATTTTCAAAATCTTCTTTGTGTGAACTACTTTTGTTCTAAACTTTGACCACTTTGGCAAAAAGATAGAAACTTTGGCTTTATGCCATTGCATTTTCAAACTCATTTTCTTAAATCAAACCTGTAAAAAACTAAACTATACTTGACTTAAACTTTCAAAATTCCAAAAAAGAACTAACTCATCCAATTCATTTTAGGCCTTTGCGCCTCTCAAACTTAAATTTTGTTAAAAACAAAGCATCCATTTTGAAATTTGTATCATGAACTACGAGGTTTTGATCCCTCATTTTTATGTTGGTACGTAGGCACAAGATCGAAGGTCTTGTCAAACACAAAAAATATAATTAATAAATTATTTTCTCATCCCTTAATTCCATTTGTTTGTAAACATCAGTTTGTACAAAATACATATGCACATAAAAAGGGCTCCCTAGGAGTACCTAGGACACTTTGGATGCTAACACCTTCCCTCTGTGTAACCAACCCCCTTACCTGTGATCTCTGACTTTTATTAGTTTTTATTTGAAAACTTCTTACTTTTTAGGTGTTGTTCGTACTTTTTCCATTTTCCCTTGGAAACAATAAAAACGTGGTGGCGACTCTTGTTAATTGATCTCTAATTTGTCAATAGCTTGATTGGAAAATTGACATGAGTATGAATGAGATTAGGCCACACCTTTTGCATATTATTTTTTGTGTGTGGTATGTTTCATGAGCATAGTTCATTATACTATGTCTCTAACATGCGTTAACACCAAAATTTTATTGCTCGACCTCAAATAGTTGTGACTTCTACATAAGTCCAATTACGATTGCTTAACATAGGGCTAAATTTGTGACATAAAAGGCATAAGAATTCTAGTTAGTGAGATTGCAAGTCTCCCCTCTTTCATGGTATTGTGTGGAGACTTGGCCTTCTTTCCTTCCTTTGGAAGATGTTTTGACTGAAGGATACATGTTTGTGATAAGTGGGTTGAGTGTTCTCCAAAGAATGTCTTGAAAAAGCCAAACAAAACTAACTTCTAACCTACTAAGTATTAACTTTTAATTTCTAGCTTTTATGTTAATGCAATTTACTTTTAGCACTTTATTTCATTTTCCATTGTTCATATCATTCTAATGGATTATGTTAATGTAATTTTCACTTTGTCCATTTGGGCCATATTGTGTGATATATTTTGTTTGTGTATACTTTGTTTGTTTGTGTGGACTTTGACCATTAATGTACATAATAATAACAAAAACCCTAAAAAACTCTTGAATGGACTGTTGGCTTGATCTTGGACAAATGGACTTAGAATCAGGGGAACCTTCCAATGCTAATGGACTTGGCCAATGCCAACTTATTGAAGAACCAAGTGCTTGCAATTTGAACTTCATCTGATACATCTTTGAAGGCCTCTCTAGGATTCGTCTGCAACATGATCATTATGAAGCTGTTATTTTAAACCTGTGACTTGTGGAATATATCTGTTGCATGGGCTATTTTTGAAGAAGATAATGGAATGGGTAAGCTTGGATGAGGCTATCTTTATTTGATGCCTTGCTCTTCAAGATAATATAATTGTGCATTTGTGTGTTGCTTAGTTCTAAAAGTCCAAGGTAATTCTGGGTTTCTATTGACATTCTTGTCTATTGGATTACTACCCGCTTGGTCAGATCTTTTCAACTCTAAACTTCTAATTTTGTGCATAGGATAGTCTTTTCATCTTCTCCCCATTTCTTTAATTTCAAAATCTCTCTCTCTATTTTCAAAATCTTCTTTGTGAGAACTACTTTTGTTCTAAACTTTGACCACTTTGGCAAAAAGATAGAAACTTTGGCCTTATACCATTGCATTTTCAAACTCATTTTCTTAAATCAAACCTGTAAAAAACTTAACTATACTTGACCTAAACTTTCAAAATTCCAAAAAAGAACTAACTCATCCAATTCATTTTAGGCCTTTGCGCCTCTCAAACTTAAATTTTGTTAAAAATAAAGCATCCATTTTGAAATTTGTATCATGAACTACGAGGTTTTGATCCCTCATTTTTATGTTGGTACGTAGGCACAAGATCGAAGGTCTTGTCAAACACAAAAAATATAATTAATAAATTCTTCTCTCATCCCCCCATTCCATTTGTTTGTAAACATCACTTTGCACAAAATACATATGCACATAAAAAGGGCTCCCTAGGAGTACCTAGGACACTTTGGGTGCTAACACCTTCCCTCTGTGTAACCAACCCCCTTACCTGTGATCTCTGACTTTTAGTAGTTTTTATTTGAAAACTTCTTACTTTTTAGGTGTTGTTCATACTTTTTCCCTTTTCCCTTGGATACAATAAAAACGTGGTGGCGACTCTTGTTAATTGATCTCTAGTTTGTCAATAGCTTGATTGAAAAATTGACATGAGTATGGATGAGATTAGGCCACACCTTTTGCATATTCTTTTTTGTGTGTGGTATGTTTCATGAGCATAGTTCATTATACTATGTCTCTAACATGCATTAACACCAAAATTTTATTGCTCGACCTCGAATAGTTGTGACTTCTACATAAGTCCAATTACGATTGCTTAACATAGCGCTAAATTTTTTGACATAAAAGGCATAAGCATTCTAGTTATTGAGATTTCAAGTCTCCCCTCTTTCATGGTATTGTGTGGAGACTTGGCCTTCTTTCCTTCCTTTGGAAAATGTTTTGGCTCAAGGATACATGTTTATGATAAGTGGGTTGAGTGTTCTCCAAAGAATGTCTTGAAAAAGCCAAACAAAACTAACTTCTAACCTACTAACTACTAACTTTTAATTTGAAGCTTTTTCTTTAATGCAATTTACTTTTAGCACTTTATTTCAATTTCCATTGTTCATATAATTTTAATTGTTTATGTTAATGTAATTTTCACTTTGTCCATTTGGGCCATATTGTGTGATATACTTTGTTTGTGTATACTTTGTTTGTTTGTGTGGACTTTGACCAATAATGTACATAATAATAACAAACACCCTAAAAAACTCTTGAATGGACTGTTGGCTTGATCTTGGACAAATGGACTTAGAATCAGGGCAACCTTCCTATGCTAATGGACTTGGCCAATGCCAACTTGCTGAAGAACCAAGTGCTTGCAATTTGAACTTCATCTGATACATCTTTGAAGGCCTCTCTAGGATTCATCTGCAACATGATCATTATGAAGCTGTTATTTTAAACCTTTGACTTTTGGAATCTATCTGTTGCATGGGCTATTTTTGAAGAGGATCATGGAATGGATAAGCTTGGATGAGGCCATCTTTATTTGATGCCTTGCTCTTCAAGATAATATAATTGTGCATTTGTGTGTTGCTTAGTTCTAAAAGTCCAAGGTAATTCTGGGTTTCTATTGACATTCTTGTCTATTGGATTGCTACCCGCTTGGTCAGATCTTTTCAACTCTAAACTTCTAATTTTGTGCATAGGATAGTCTTTTCATCTTCTCCCCATTTCTTTAATTTCAAAATCTCTCTCTCTATTTTCAAAATCTTCTTTGTGAGAACTACTTTTGTTCTAAACTTTGACCACTTTGGCAAAAAGATATAAACTTTGGCCTTATGCCATTGCATTTTCAAACTCATTTTCTTAAATCAAACCTGTAAATAAACTTAACTATACTTGACTTAAACTTTCAAAAATCCAAAAAAGAACTAACTCATCCAATTCTATTTAGGCCTTTGCGCCTCTAAAATTTAAATTTTGTTAAAAACAATGCATCCATTTTGAAATTTGTATCATGAACTACGAGGTTTTGTTCCCTCATTTTTATGTTGGTACGTAGGCACAAGACCGAAGGTCTTGTAAAACACAAAAAATATAATTAATAAACTCTTCTCTCATCCCCCCATTCCATTTGTTTGTAAACATCACTTTGCACAAAATACATATGCACATAAAAAGGGCTCCCTAGGAGTACCTAGGACACTTTGGGTGCTAACACCTTCCCTCTGTGTAACCAACCCCCTTACCTGTGATCTCTTACTTTTAGTAGTTTTTATTTGAAAACTTCTTACTTTTTAGGTGTTGTTCATACTTTTTCCCTTTTCCCTTGGATACAATAAAAACGTGGTGGCGACTCTTGTTAATTGATCTCTAGTTTGTCAATAGCTTGATTGAAAAATTGACATGAGTATGGATGAGATTAGGCCACACCTTTTGCATATTCTTTTTTGTGTGTGGTATGTTTCATGAGCATAGTTCATTATACTATGTCTCTAACATGCATTAACACCAAAATTTTATTGCTCGACCTCGAATAGTTGTGACTTCTACATAAGTCCAATTACGATTGCTTAACATAGCGCTAAATTTTTTGACATAATAGGCATAAGCATTCTAGTTATTGAGATTTCAAGTCTCCCCTCTTTCATGGTATTGTGTGGAGACTTGGCCTTCTTTCCTTCCTTTGGAAAATGTTTTGGCTCAAGGATACATGTTTATGATAAGTGGGTTGAGTGTTCTCCAAAGAATGTCTTGAAAAAGCCAAACAAAACTAAGTTCTAACCTACTAACTACTAACTTTTAATTTGAAGCTTTTACTTTAATGCAATTTACTTTTAGCATTTTATTTCAATTTCCATTGTTCATATCATTTTAATTGTTTATGTTAATGTAATTTTCACTTTGTCCATTTGGGCCATATTGTGTGATATACTTTGTTTGTGTATACTTTGTTTGTTTGTGTGGACTTTGACCAATAATGTACATAATAATAACAAACACCCTAAAAAACTCTTGAATGGACTGTTGGCTTGATCTTGGACAAATGGACTTAGAATCAGGGCAACCTTCCAATGCTAATGGACTTGGCCAATGCCAACTTATTGAAGAACCAAGTGCTTGCAATTTGAACTTCATCTGATACATCTTTGAAGGCCTCTCTAGGATTCGTCTGCAACATGATCATTATGAAGCTATTATTTTAAACCTGTGACTTGTGGAATCTATCTGTTGCATGGGCTATTTTTGAAGAAGATAATGGAATGGGTAAGCTTGGATGAGGCCATCTTTATTTGATGCCTTGCTCTTCAAGATAATATAATTGTGCATTTGTGTGTTGCTTAGTTCTAAAAGTCCAAGGTAATTCTGGGTTTCTATTGACATTCTTGTCTATTGGATTGCTACCCGCTTGGTCAGATCTTTTCAACTCTAAACTTCTAATTTTGTGCATAGGATAGTCTCTTCATCTTCTCCCCATTTCTTTAATTTCAAAATCTCTCTCTCTATTTTCAAAATCTTCTTTGTGTGAACTACTTTTGTTCTAAACTTTGACCACTTTGGCAAAAAGATAGAAACTTTGGCTTATGCCATTGCATTTTCAAACTCATTTTCTTAAATCAAACCTGTAAAAAACTTAACTATACTTGACTTAAACTTTCAAAATTCCAAAAAAGAACTAACTCATCCAATTCATTTTAGGCCTTTGCGCCTCTCAAACTTAAATTTTGTTAAAAACAAAGCATCCATTTTGAAATTTGTATCATGAACTACGAGGTTTTGATCCCTCATTTTTATGTTGGTACGTAGGCACAAGATCGAAGGTCTTGTCAAACACAAAAAATATAATTAATAAATTATTTTCTCATCCCTTAATTCCATTTGTTTGTAAACATCAGTTTGTACAAAATACATATGCACATAAAAAGGGCTCCCTAGGAGTACCTAGGACACTTTGGATGCTAACACCTTCCCTCTGTGTAACCAACCCCCTTACCTGTGATCTCTGACTTTTATTAGTTTTTATTTGAAAACTTCTTACTTTTTAGGTGTTGTTCGTACTTTTTCCATTTTCCCTTGGAAACAATAAAAACGTGGTGGCGACTCTTGTTAATTGATCTCTAATTTGTCAATAGCTTGATTGGAAAATTGACATGAGTATGAATGAGATTAGGCCACACCTTTTGCATATTATTTTTTGTGTGTGGTATGTTTCATGAGCATAGTTCATTATACTATGTCTCTAACATGCGTTAACACCAAAATTTTATTGCTCGACCTCAAATAGTTGTGACTTCTACATAAGTCCAATTACGATTGCTTAACATAGGGCTAAATTTGTGACATAAAAGGCATAAGAATTCTAGTTAGTGAGATTGCAAGTCTCCCCTCTTTCATGGTATTGTGTGGAGACTTGGCCTTCTTTCCTTCCTTTGGAAGATGTTTTGACTGAAGGATACATGTTTGTGATAAGTGGGTTGAGTGTTCTCCAAAGAATGTCTTGAAAAAGCCAAACAAAACTAACTTCTAACCTACTAAGTATTAACTTTTAATTTCTAGCTTTTATGTTAATGCAATTTACTTTTAGCACTTTATTTCATTTTCCATTGTTCATATCATTCTAATGGATTATGTTAATGTAATTTTCACTTTGTCCATTTGGGCCATATTGTGTGATATATTTTGTTTGTGTATACTTTGTTTGTTTGTGTGGACTTTGACCATTAATGTACATAATAATAACAAAAACCCTAAAAAACTCTTGAATGGACTGTTGGCTTGATCTTGGACAAATGGACTTAGAATCAGGGCAACCTTCCAATGCTAATGGACTTGGCCAATGCCAACTTATTGAAGAACCAAGTGCTTGCAATTTGAACTTCATCTGATACATCTTTGAAGGCCTCTCTAGGATTCGTCTGCAACATGATCATTATGAAGCTGTTATTTTAAACCTGTGACTTGTGGAATCTATCTGTTGCATGGGCTATTTTTGAAGAAGATAATGGAATGGGTAAGCTTGGATGAGGCTATCTTTATTTGATGCCTTGCTCTTCAAGATAATATAATTGTGCATTTGTGTGTTGCTTAGTTCTAAAAGTCCAAGGTAATTCTGGGTTTCTATTGACATTCTTGTCTATTGGATTGCTACCCGCTTGGTCAGATCTTTTCAACTCTAAACTTCTAATTTTGTGCATAGGATAGTCTTTTCATCTTCTCCCCATTTCTTTAATTTCAAAATCTCTCTCTCTATTTTCAAAATCTTCTTTGTGAGAACTACTTTTGTTCTAAACTTTGACCACTTTGGCAAAAAGATAGAAACTTTGGCCTTATGCCATTGCATTTTCAAACTCATTTTCTTAAATCAAACCTGTAAAAAACTTAACTATACTTGACTTAAACTTTCAAAATTCCAAAAAAGAACTAACTCATCCAATTCATTTTAGGCCTTTGCGCCTCTCAAACTTAAATTTTGTTAAAAACAAAGCATCCATTTTGAAATTTGTATCATGAACTACGAGGTTTTGATCCCTCATTTTTATGTTGGTACGTAGGCACAAGATCGAAGGTCTTGTCAAACACAAAAAATATAATTAATAAATTCTTCTCTCATCCCCCATTCCATTTGTTTGTAAACATCACTTTGTACAAAATACATATGCACATAAAAAGGGCTCCCTAGGAGTACCTAGGACACTTTGGGTGCTAACACCTTCCCTCTGTGTAACCAACCCCCTTACCTGTGATCTCTGACTTTTATTAGTTTTTATTTGAAAACTTCTTACTTTTTAGGTGTTGTTCGTACTTTTTCCCTTTTCCCTTGGAAACAATAAAAACGTGGTGGCGACTCTTGTTAATTGATCTCTAGTTTGTCAATAGCTTGATTGAAAAATTGACATGAGTATGGATGAGATTAGGCCACACCTTTTGCATATTATTTTTTGTGTGTGGTATGTTTCATGAGCATAGTTCATTATACTATGTCTCTAACATGCATTAACACCAAAATTTTATTGCTCGACCTCAAATAGTTGTGACTTCTACATAAGTCCAATTACGATTGCTTAACATAGCGCTAAATTTGTGACATAAAAGGCATAAGCATTCTAGTTAGTGAGATTGCAAGTCTCCCCTCTTTCATGGTATTGTGTGGAGACTTGGCCTTCTTTCCTTCCTTTGGAAGATGTTTTGACTCAAGGATACATGTTTGTGATAAGTGGGTTGAGTGTTCTCCAAAGAATGTCTTGAAAAAGCCAAACAAAACTAACTTCTAACCTACTAACTACTAACTTTTAATTTGAAGCTTTTCTTTAATGCAATTTACTTTTAGCACTTTATTTCATTTTCCATTGTTCATATCATTCTAATTGTTTATGTTAATGTAATTTTCACTTTGTCCATTTGGGCCATATTGTGTGATATACTTTGTTTGTGTATACTTTGTTTGTTTGTGTGGACTTTGACCAATAATGTACATAATAATAACAAACACCCTAAAAAACTCTTGAATGGACTGTTGGCTTGATCTTGGACAAATGGACTTAGAATCAGGGCAACCTTCCTATGCTAATGGACTTGGCCAATGCCAACTTGCTGAAGAACCAAGTGCTTGCAATTTGAACTTCATCTGATACATCTTTGAAGGCCTCTCTAGGATTCATCTGCAACATGATCATTATGAAGCTGTTATTTTAAACCTTTGACTTTTGGAATCTATCTGTTGCATGGGCTATTTTTGAAGAGGATCATGGAATGGATAAGCTTGGATGAGGCCATCTTTATTTGATGCCTTGCTCTTCAAGATAATATAATTGTGCATTTGTGTGTTGCTTAGTTCTAAAAGTCCAAGGTAATTCTGGGTTTCTATTGACATTCTTGTCTATTGGATTGCTACCCGCTTGGTCAGATCTTTTCAACTCTAAACTTCTAATTTTGTGCATAGGATAGTCTTTTCATCTTCTCCCCATTTCTTTAATTTCAAAATCTCTCTCTCTATTTTCAAAATCTTCTTTGTGTGAACTACTTTTGTTCTAAACTTTGACCACTTTGGCAAAAAGATAGAAACTTTGGCCTTATGCCATTGCATTTTCAAACTCATTTTCTTAAATCAAACCTGTAAATAAACTTAACTATACTTGACTTAAACTTTCAAAAATCCAAAAAAGAACTAACTCATCCAATTCATTTAGGCCTTTGCGCCTCTCAAACTTAAATTTTGTTAAAAACAATGCATCCATTTTGAAATTTGTATCACGAACTACGAGGTTTTAATCCCTCATTTTTATGTTGGTACGTAGGCACAAGACCGAAGGTCTTGTCAAACACAAAAAATATAATTAATAAATTCTTCTCTCATCCCCCCATTCCATTTGTTTGTAAACATCACTTTGTACAAAATACATATGCACATAAAAAGGGCTCCCTAGGAGTACCTAGGACACTTTGGGTGCTAACACCTTCCCTCTGTGTAACCAACCCCCTTACCTGTGATCTCTGACTTTTAGTAGTTTTTATTTGAAAACTTCTTACTTTTTAGGTGTTGTTCATACTTTTTCCCTTTTCCCTTGGATACAATAAAAACGTGGTGGCGACTCTTGTTAATTGATCTCTAGTTTGTCAATAGCTTGATTGAAAAATTGACATGAGTATGGATGAGATTAGGCCACACCTTTTGCATATTCTTTTTTGTGTGTGGTATGTTTCATGAGCATAGTTCATTATACTATGTCTCTAACATGCATTAACACCAAAATTTTATTGCTCGACCTCAAATAGTTGTGACTTCTACATAAGTCCAATTACGATTGCTTAACATAGCGCTAAATTTTTGACATAAAAGGCATAAGCATTCTAGTTAGTGAGATTGCAAGTCTCCCCTCTTTCATGGTATTGTGTGGAGACTTGGCCTTCTTTCCTTCCTTTGGAAAATGTTTTGGCTCAAGGATACATGTTTATGATAAGTGGGTTGAGTGTTCTCCAAAGAATGTCTTGAAAAAGCCAAACAAAACTAACTTCTAACCTACTAACTACTAACTTTTAATTTGAAGCTTTTACTTTAATGCAATTTACTTTTAGCACTTTATTTCAATTTCCATTGTTCATATCATTTAATTGTTTATGTTAATGTAATTTTCACTTTGTCCATTTGGGCCATATTGTGTGATATACTTTGTTTGTGTATACTTTGTTTGTTTGTGTGGACTTTGACCATAATGTACATAATAATAACAAAAACCCTAAAAAACTCTTGAATGGACTGTTGGCTTGATCTTGGACAAATGGACTTAGAATCAGGGCAACCTTCCTATGCTAATGGACTTGGCCAATGCCAACTTGCTGAAGAACCAAGTGCTTGCAATTTGAACTTCATCTGATACATCTTTGAAGGCCTCTCTAGGATTCATCTGCAACATGATCATTATGAAGCTGTTATTTTAAACCTTTGACTTTTGGAATCTATCTGTTGCATGGGCTATTTTTGAAGAGGATCATGGAATGGATAAGCTTGGATGAGGCCATCTTTATTTGATGCCTTGCTCTTCAAGATAATATAATTGTGCATTTGTGTGTTGCTTAGTTCTAAAAGTCCAAGGTAATTCTGGGTTTCTATTGACATTCTTGTCTATTGGATTGCTACCCGCTTGGTCAGATCTTTTCAACTCTAAACTTCTAATTTTGTGCATAGGATAGTCTTTTCATCTTCTCCCCATTTCTTTAATTTCAAATCTCTCTCTCTATTTTCAAAATCTTCTTTGTGTGAACTACTTTTGTTCTAAACTTTGACCACTTTGGCAAAAAGATATAAACTTTGGCTTTATGCCATTGCAATTTCAAACTCATTTTCTTAAATCAAACCTGTAAAAAACTTAACTATACTTGACTTAAACTTTCAAAATTCCAAAAAAGAACTAACTCATCCAATTCATTTTAGGCCTTTGAGCCTCTCAAACTTAAATTTTGTTAAAAACAATGCATCCATTTTGAAATTTGTATCATGAACTACGAGGTTTTGATCCCTCATTTTTAGGTTGGTACGTAGGCACAAGATCGAAGGTCTTGTCAAACACAAAAAATATAATTAATAAATTATTTTCTCATCCCTTAATTCCATTTGTTTGTAAACATCACTTTGTACAAAATACATATGCACATAAAAAGGGCTCCCTAGGAGTACCTAGGACACTTTGGGTGCTAACACCTTCCCTCTGTGTAACCAACCCCCTTACCTGTGATCTCTGACTTTTATTAGTTTTTATTTGAAAACTTCTTACTTTTTAGGTGTTGTTCGTACTTTTTCCTTTTCCCTTGGAAACAATAAAAACGTGGTGGCGACTCTTGTTAATTGATCTCTAGTTTGTCAATAGCTTGATTGGAAAATTGACATGAGTATGAATGAGATTAGGCCACACCTTTTGCATATTATTTTTGTGTGTGGTATGTTTCATGAGCATAGTTCATTATACTATGTCTCTAACATGCGTTAACACCAAAATTTTATTGCTCGACCTCAAATAGTTGTGACTTCTACATAAGTCCAATTACGATTGCTTAACATAGGGCTAAATTTGTGACATAAAAGGCATAAGAATTCTAGTTAGTGAGATTGCAAGTCTCCCCTCTTTCATGGTATTGTGTGGAGACTTGGCCTTCTTTCCTTCCTTTGGAAGATGTTTTGACTGAAGGATACATGTTTGTGATAAGTGGGTTGAGTGTTCTCCAAAGAATGTCTTGAAAAAGCCAAACAAAACTAACTTCTAACCTACTAAGTATTAACTTTTAATTTCTAGCTTTTATGTTAATGCAATTTACTTTTAGCACTTTATTTCATTTTCCATTGTTCATATCATTCTAATGGATTATGTTAATGTAATTTTCACTTTGTCCATTTGGGCCATATTGTGTGATATATTTTGTTTGTGTATACTTTGTTTGTTTGTGTGGACTTTGACCATTAATGTACATAATAATAACAAAAACCCTAAAAAACTCTTGAATGGACTGTTGGCTTGATCTTGGACAAATGGACTTAGAATCAGGGCAACCTTCCAATGCTAATGGACTTGGCCAATGCCAACTTATTGAAGAACCAAGTGCTTGCAATTTGAACTTCATCTGATACATCTTTGAAGGCCTCTCTAGGATTCGTCTGCAACATGATCATTATGAAGCTGTTATTTTAAACCTGTGACTTGTGGAATCTATCTGTTGCATGGGCTATTTTTGAAGAAGATAATGGAATGGGTAAGCTTGGATGAGGCCATCTTTATTTGATGCCTTGCTCTTCAAGATAATATAATTGTGCATTTGTGTGTTGCTTAGTTCTAAAAGTCCAAGGTAATTCTGGGTTTCTATTGACATTCTTGTCTATTGGATTGCTACCCGCTTGGTCAGATCTTTTCAACTCTAAACTTCTAATTTTGTGCATAGGATAGTCTTTTCATCTTCTCCCCATTTCTTTAATTTCAAAATCTCTCTCTCTATTTTCAAAATCTTCTTTGTGTGAACTACTTTTGTTCTAAACTTTGACCACTTTGGCAAAAAGATAGAAACTTTGGCCTTATGCCATTGCATTTTCAAACTCATTTTCTTAAATCAAACCTGTAAAAAACTTAACTATACTTGACTTAAACTTTCAAAATTCCAAAAAAGAACTAACTCATCCAATTCATTTTAGGCCTTTGCGCCTCTCAAACTTAAATTTTGTTAAAAACAAAGCATCCATTTTGAAATTTGTATCATGAACTACGAGGTTTTGATCCCTCATTTTTATGTTGGTACGTAGGCACAAGATCGAAGGTCTTGTCAAACACAAAAAATATAATTAATAAATTATTTTCTCATCCCTTAATTCCATTTGTTTGTAAACATCAGTTTGTACAAAATACATATGCACATAAAAAGGGCTCCCTAGGAGTACCTAGGACACTTTGGATGCTAACACCTTCCCTCTGTGTAACCAACCCCCTTACCTGTGATCTCTGACTTTTATTAGTTTTTATTTGAAAACTTCTTACTTTTTAGGTGTTGTTCGTACTTTTTCCATTTTCCCTTGGAAACAATAAAAACGTGGTGGCGACTCTTGTTAATTGATCTCTAATTTGTCAATAGCTTGATTGAAAATTGACATGAGTATGAATGAGATTAGGCCACACCTTTTGCATATTATTTTTTGTGTGTGGTATGTTTCATGAGCATAGTTCATTATACTATGTCTCTAACATGCGTTAACACCAAAATTTTATTGCTCGACCTCAAATAGTTGTGACTTCTACATAAGTCCAATTACGATTGCTTAACATAGGGCTAAATTTGTGACATAAAAGGCATAAGAATTCTAGTTAGTGAGATTGCAAGTCTCCCCTCTTTCATGGTATTGTGTGGAGACTTGGCCTTCTTTCCTTCCTTTGGAAGATGTTTTGACTGAAGGATACATGTTTGTGATAAGTGGGTTGAGTGTTCTCCAAAGAATGTCTTGAAAAAGCCAAACAAAACTAACTTCTAACCTACTAAGTACTAACTTTTAATTTCTAGCTTTTATTTAATGCAATTTACTTTTAGCACTTTATTTCATTTTCCATTGTTCATATCATTCTAATGGATTATGTTAATGTAATTTTCACTTTGTCCATTTGGGCCATATTGTGTGATATATTTTGTTTGTGTATACTTTGTTTGTTTGTGTGGACTTTGACCATTAATGTACATAATAATAACAAAAACCCTAAAAAACTCTTGAATGGACTGTTGGCTTGATCTTGGACAAATGGACTTAGAATCAGGGCAACCTTCCAATGCTAATGGACTTGGCCAATGCCAACTTATTGAAGAACCAAGTGCTTGCAATTTGAACTTCATCTGATACATCTTTGAAGGCCTCTCTAGGATTCGTCTGCAACATGATCATTATGAAGCTATTACTTTAAACCTGTGACTTGTGGAATCTATCTGTTGCATGGGCTATTTTTGAAGAAGATAATGGAATGGGTAAGCTTGGATGAGGCCATCTTTATTTGATGCCTTGCTCTTCAAGATAATATAATTGTGCATTTGTGTGTTGCTTAGTTCTAAAAGTCCAAGGTAATTCTGGGTTTCTATTGACATTCTTGTCTATTGGATTGCTACCCGCTTGGTCAGATCTTTTCAACTCTAAACTTCTAATTTTGTGCATAGGATAGTCTTTTCATCTTCTACCCATTTCTTTAATTTCAAAATCTCTCTCTATTTTCAAAATCTTCTTTGTGTGAATTACTTTTGTTCTAAACTTTGACCACTTTGGCAAAAAGATAGAAACTTTGGCCTTATGCCATTGCATTTTCAAACTCATTTTCTTAAATCAAACCTGTAAATAAACTTAACTATACTTGACTTAAACTTTCAAAATTCCAAAAAAGAACTAACTCATCCAATTCATTTTAGGCCTTTGCGCCTCTCAAACTTAAATTTTGTTAAAAACAAAGCATCCATTTTGAAATTTGTATCACGAACTACGAGGTTTTAATCCCTCATTTTTATGTTGGTACGTAGGCACAAGACCGAAGGTCTTGTCAAACACAAAAATATAATTAATAAATTCTTCTCTCATCCCCCCATTCCATTTGTTTGTAAACATCACTTTGTACAAAATACATATGCACATAAAAAGGGCTCCCTAGGAGTACCTAGGACACTTTGGGTGCTAACACCTTCCCTCTGTGTAACCAACCCCTTACCTGTGATCTCTGACTTTTAGTAGTTTTTATTTGAAAACTTCTTACTTTTTAGGTGTTGTTCATACTTTTTCCCTTTTTCCTTGGAACAATAAAAACGTGGTGGCGACTCTTGTTAATTGATCTCTATTTGTCAATAGCTTGATTGAAAAATTGACATGAGTATGGATGAGATTAGGCCACACCTTTTGCATATTCTTTTTTGTGTGTGGTATGTTTCATGAGCATAGTTCATTATACTATGTCTCTAACATGCATTAACACCAAAATTTTATTGCTCGACCTCAAATAGTTGTGACTTCTACATAAGTCCAATTACGATTGCTTAACATAGCGCTAAATTTGTGACATAAAAGGCATAAGCATTCTAGTTAGTGAGATTGCAAGTCTCCCCCTCTCTTCATGGTATTGTGTGGAGACTTGGCCTTCTTTCCTTCCTTTGGAAATGTTTTGACTCAAGGATACATGTTTGTGATAAGTGGGTTGAGTGTTCTCCAAAGAATGTCTTGAAAAAGCCAAACAAAACTAACTTCTAACCTACTAACTACAACTTTTAATTTGAAGCTTTTACTTAATGCAATTTACTTTTAGCACTTTATTTCATTTTCCATTGTTCATATCATTCTAATTGTTTATGTTAATGTAATTTTCACTTTGTCCATTGGGCCATATTGTGTGATATATTTTGTTTGTGTATACTTTGTTTGTTTGTGTGGACTTTGACCATTAATGTACATAATAATACAAAAACCCTAAAAAACTCTTGAATGGACTGTTGGCTTGATCTTGGACAAATGGACTTAGAATCAGGGCAACCTTCCTATGCTAATGGACTTGGCCAATGCCAACTTGCTGAAGAACCAAGTGCTTGCAATTTGAACTTCATCTGATACATCTTTGAAGGCCTCTCTAGGATTCATCTGCAACATGATCATTATGAAGCTGTTATTTTTAAACCTTTGACTGTTGGAATCTATCTGTTGCATGGGCTATTTTTGAAGAAGATCATGGAATGGATAAGCTTGGATGAGGCCATCTTTATTTGATGCCTTGCTCTTCAAGATAATATAATTGTGCTTTGTGTGTTGCTTAGTTCTAAAAGTCCAAGGTAATTCGGGTTTCTATTGACATTCTTGTCTATTGGATTGCTACCCGCTTGGTCAGATCTTTTCAACTCTAAACTCTAATTTTTGTGCATAGGATAGTCTTTTCATCTTCTCCCCATTTCTTTAATTTCAAAATCTCTCTCTCTATTTTCAAAATCTTCTTTGTGTGAACTACTTTTGTTCTAAACTTTGACCACTTTGGCAAAAAGATAGAAACTTTGGCCTTATGCCATTGCATTTTCAACTCATTTTCTTAAATCAAACCTGTAAATAAACTAACTATACTTGACTTAACCTTTCAAAATCCAAAAAAGAACTAACTCATCCATTCATTTTAGCCTTTGCGCCTCTCAAACTTAATTTGTTAAAAACAATGCATCCTTTTGAAATTTGTATCTCGAACTACGAGGTTTTGATCCCTCATTTTTATGTTGGTACGTAGGCACAAGACCGAAGGTCTTGTCAAACACAAAAATATAATTAATAAATTCTTTTCTCATCCCCCCATTCCATTTGTTTGTAAACATCATTTGTACAAAATACATATGCACATAAAAGGGCTCCTAGGAGTACCTAGGACACTTTGGGTGCTAACAACCTCCCTCTGTGTAACCAACCCCTTACCTGTGATCTCTGACTTTTAGTAGTTTTTATTTGAAAACTTCTACTTTTTAGGTGTTGTTCGTACTTTTTTTCCTTTTCCCTTGGAAACAATAAAAACGTGGTGGCGCTCTTGTTAATTGATCTCTAGTTTGTCATAGCTTGATTGAAAATTGACATGAGTATGGATGATTAGGCCACACCTTTTGCATATTATTTTTTGTTGTGTGTATGTTTCATGAGCATAGTTCATTATACTATGCTCTAACATGCATTAACACAAAATTTTTTGCTCGACCTCAAATAGTTGTGACTTCTACATAAGTCCAATCATTGCTTAACATAGGCTAAATTTTGGACATAAAGGCATAAGCATTCTAGTTAGTGAGATTGCAAGTCTCCCCTCTTTCATGGTATTTGTTTGGAGACTTGGCCTTCTTTCCTTCCTTTGGAAGAATGTTTTGACTCAAGGATACATGTTTGTGATAAGTGGGTTGAGTGTTCTCCAAAGAATGTCTTGAAAAAAGCCAACAAAACTAACTTCTAACCTACTAATACTAACTTTTAATTTCAAGCTTTATTTAATGCACTTTAATTTTAGCACTTTATTTCATTTTCCATTGTTCATATCATTCTAATTGTTTATGTTAATGTAATTTTCACTTGTCCATTTGGGCCATATTGTGTGATAATTTTGTTTGTGTATACTTTGT
>NW_026112741.1:0-67081 GCF_024323335.1 Lathyrus oleraceus | reverse complement strand
ACCGGATCCCATCAGAACTCCGCAGTTAAGCGTGCTTGGGCGAGAGTAGTACTAGGATGGGTGACCTCCTGGGAAGTCCTTGTGTTGCACCTCTTTTTGCGATTTTTTAAATACTTCTATTCATTTCTGTTAGCCGGCGTAAAAGAATCGGAAAAAAGTAGGAGAAAACAAATATTTCAACGTTAATTGTGTTTGTTTGCCGTTAATAAGTGAAAGAAATAAAATATATACAATCAAAGCGCATGAGATATCAGGTGCGATCATACCAGCACTAATGCACCGGATCCCATCAGAACTCCGCAGTTAAGCGTGCTTGGGCGAGAGTAGTACTAGAATGGGTGACCTCCTGGGAAGTCCTTGTGTTGCACCTCTTTTTTTGCGATTTTTTAAATACTTCTTTTTATTTCTGTTAATCGGCGTAAAAGAGTCGGAAAAAGTAGGAGAAAACAAATATTTCAACTTAATTGTGTTTGTTCTCTGCTCTAATAAGTGAAAGAATAAAATATATACAATAAAGCGCATTTAATATCAGGTGCGATCATACCAGCACTAATGCACCGGATCCCATCAGAACTCCGCAGTTAAGCTGCTTGGGCGAGAGTAGTACTAGATGGGTGACCCCTGGGAAGTCCTTGTGTGCACCTCTTTTTTCGATTTTTTAATACTTCTATTCATTTCTGTTAGCCGGCGTAAAAGAATCGAAAAAGTAGGAGAAAACAAATATTTCAACGTTAATTGTGTTTTGTTCTGCCGTTAATAAGTGAAAGAAATAAAATATTACAATTAAAGCGCATTTAATATCAGGTGCGATCATACCAGCACTAATGCACGGATCCCATCAGAACTCCGCAGTTAAGCGTGCTTGGGCGAGAGTAGTACTAGGATGGGTGACCTCCTGGGAAGTCCTTGTGTTGCACCTCTTTTTTTGCGATTTTTTAAATACTTCTATTCATTCTGTTAGCCGGCGTAAAAGAATCGGAAAAAGTAGGAGAAAACAATATTTCAACGTTTAATTGTGTTTTGTTCTGCCGTTAATAAGTGAGAAATAAAATATATACAATTAAAGCGCATTTAATATCAGGTGCGATCATACCAGCACTATGCACCGGATCCCATCAGAACTCCGCAGTTAAGCGTGCTTGGGCGAGAGTAGTACTAGGATGGGTGACCTCCTGGGAAGTCCTTGTGTTGCACTCTTTTTTTGCGATTTTTTAAATACTTCTATTCATTTCTGTTAGCCGGCGTAAAAGAATCGGAAAAGTAGGAGAAACAATATTTCAACGTTAATTGTGTTTGTTCTGCCGTTAATAATGAAAGAAATAAAAATATACAATTAAAGCGCATTTAATATCAGTGCGATCATACCAGCACTAATGCACCGGATCCATCAGAACTCCGCAGTTAAGCGTGCTTGGGCGAGAGTAGTACTAGGATGGGTGACCTCCTGGGAAGTCCTTGTGTTGCACCTCTTTTTTGCGATTTTTTAAATACTTCTATTCATTTCTGTTAGCCGGCGTAAAAGAATCGGAAAAAGTAGGAGAAAACAATATTTCAACGTTAATTGTGTTTGTTCTGCCGTTAATAAGTGAAAGAAATAAAATTATATACAATTAAAGCGCATTTAATATCAGGTGCGATCATACCAGCACTAATGCACCGGATCCCATCAGAACTCCGCAGTTAAGCGTGCTTGGGCGAGAGTAGTACTACTAGGATGGGTGACCTCCTGGGAAGTCCTTGTGTTGCACCTCTTTTTTGCGATTTTTTAATACTTCTATTCATTTCTGTTAGCCGGCGTAAAGAATCGGAAAAAGTAGGAGAAACAAATATTTCACGTTAATTGTGTTTGTTCTCCGTTATAAGTGAAAAAATAAAATATATACAATTAAAGCGCATTTAATATCAGTGCGATCATACCAGCACTAATGCACCGGATCCCATCAGAACTCCGCAGTTAAGCGTGCTTGGCGAGAGTAGTACTAGGATGGGTGACCTCCTGGGAAGTCTTTTTTGCACCTTTTTTTTTCTGCCGTTAATAAGTGAAAGAAAACAATATACAAAATTAAGCGCATTTAAATACAGGTGCGTCATACCAGCACTAATGCACCGGATCCCATCAGAACTCCGCAGTTAAGCGTGCTTGGGCGAGAGTAGTACTAGGATGGGTGACCTCCTGGGAAGTCCTTGTGTTGCACCTCTTTTTTGCGATTTTTTAAATACTTCTATTCATTTCTGTTAGCCGGCGTAAAAGAATCGGAAAAAGTAGGAGAAAACAAATATTTCAACGTTAATTGTGTTTGTTCTGCCGTTAATAAGTGAAAGAAATAAAATATATACAATTAAAGCGCATTTAATATCAGGTGCGATCATACCAGCACTAATGCACCGGATCCCATCAGAACTCCGCAGTTAAGCGTGCTTGGGCGAGAGTAGTACTAGGATGGGTGACCTCCTGGGAAGTCCTTGTGTTGCACCTCTTTTTTGCGATTTTTTAAATACTTCTATTCATTCTGTTAGCCGGCGTAAAAGAATCGAAAAAGTAGGAGAAAACAATATTTCAACGTTAATTGTGTTTGTTCTGCCGTTAATAAGTGAAAGAAATAAAATATATACAATTAAAGCGCATTTAATATCAGGTGCGATCATACCAGCACTAATGCACCGGATCCCATCAGAACTCCGCAGTTAAGCGTGCTTGGGCGAGAGTAGTACTAGGATGGGTGACCTCCTGGGAAGTCCTTGTGTTGCACCTCTTTTTTTGCGATTTTTAAATACTTCTATTCATTTCTGTTAGCCGGCGTAAAAGAATCGAAAAAGTAGGAGAAAACAAATATTTCAACGTTAATTGTGTTTGTTTCTGCCGTTAATAAGTGAAAGAAATAAAATATATACAATTAAAGCGCATTTAATATCAGGTGCGATCATACCAGCACTAATGCACCGGATCCCATCAGAACTCCGCAGTTAAGCGTGCTTGGGCGAGAGTAGTACTAGGATGGGTGACCTCCTGGGAAGTCCTTGTGTTGCACCTCTTTTTTGCGATTTTTTAAATACTTCTATTCATTTCTGTTAGCCGGCGTAAAAGAATCGGAAAAAGTAGGAGAAAACAAATATTTCAACGTTAATTGTGTTTGTTCTGCCGTTAATAAGTGAAAGAAATAAAATATATACAATTAAAGCGCATTTAATATCAGGTGAAAATATATACAATTAAAGCGCATTTAATATCAGGTGCGATCATACCAGCACTAATGCACCGGATCCCATCAGAACTCCGCAGTTAAGCGTGCTTGGGCGAGAGTAGTACTAGGATGGGTGACCTCCTGGGAAGTCCTTGTGTTGCACCTCTTTTTTGCGATTTTTTAAATACTTCTATTCATTTCTGTTAGCCGGCGTAAAAGTAGGAGAAAACAAATATTTCAACGTTAATTGTGTTTGTTCTGCCGTTAATAAGTGAAAGAAATAAAATATATACAATTAAAGCGCATTTAATATCAGGTGCGATCATACCAGCACTAATGCACCGGATCCCATCAGAACTCCGCAGTTAAGCGTGCTTGGGCGAGAGTAGTACTAGGATGGGTGACCTCCTGGGAAGTCCTTGTGTTGCACCTCTTTTTTGCGATTTTTTAAATACTTCTATTCATTTCTGTTAGCCGGCGTAAAAGAATCGGAAAAAGTAGGAGAAAACAAATATTTCAACGTTAATTGTGTTTGTTCTGCCGTTAATAAGTGAAAGAAATAAAATATATACAATTAAAGCGCATTTAATATCAGGTGCGATCATACCAGCACTAATGCACCGGATCCCATCAGAACTCCGCAGTTAAGCGTGCTTGGGCGAGAGTAGTACTAGGATGGGTGACCTCCTGGGAAGTCCTTGTGTTGCACCTCTTTTTTGCGATTTTTTAAATACTTCTATTCATTTCTGTTAGCCGGCGTAAAAGAATCGGAAAAAGTAGGAGAAAACAAATATTTCAACGTTAATTGTGTTTGTTCTGCCGTTAATAAGTGAAAGAAATAAATATATACAATTAAAGCGCATTTAATATCAGGTGCGATCATACCAGCACTAATGCACCGGATCCCATCAGAACTCCGCAGTTAAGCGTGCTTGGGCGAGAGTAGTACTAGGATGGGTGACCTCCTGGGAAGTCCTTGTGTTGCACCTCTTTTTTGCGATTTTTTAAATACTTCTATTCATTTCTGTTAGCCGGCGTAAAAGAATCGGAAAAAGTAGGAGAAAACAAATATTTCAACGTTAATTGTGTTTGTTCTGCCGTTAATAAGTGAAAGAAATAAAATATATACAATTAAAGCGCATTTAATATCAGGTGCGATCATACCAGCACTAATGCACCGGATCCCATCAGAACTCCGCAGTTAAGCGTGCTTGGGCGAGAGTAGTACTAGGATGGGTGACCTCCTGGGAAGTCCTTGTGTTGCACCTCTTTTTTGCGATTTTTTAAATACTTCTATTCATTTCTGTTAGCCGGCGTAAAAGAATCGGAAAAAGTAGGAGAAAACAAATATTTCAACGTTAATTGTGTTTGTTCTGCCGTTAATAAGTGAAAGAAATAAAATATATACAATTAAAGCGCATTTAATATCAGGTGCGATCATACCAGCACTAATGCACCGGATCCCATCAGAACTCCGCAGTTAAGCGTGCTTGGGCGAGAGTAGTACTAGGATGGGTGACCTCCTGGGAAGTCCTTGTGTTGCACCTCTTTTTTGCGATTTTTTAAATACTTCTATTCATTTCTGTTAGCCGGCGTAAAAGAATCGGAAAAAGTAGGAGAAAACAAATATTTCAACGTTAATTGTGTTTGTTCTGCCGTTAATAAGTGAAAGAAATAAAATATATACAATTAAAGCGCATTTAATATCAGGTGCGATCATACCAGCACTAATGCACCGGATCCCATCAGAACTCCGCAGTTAAGCGTGCTTGGGCGAGAGTAGTACTAGGATGGGTGACCTCCTGGGAAGTCCTTGTGTTGCACCTCTTTTTTGCGATTTTTTAAATACTTCTATTCATTTCTGTTAGCCGGCGTAAAAGAATCGGAAAAAGTAGGAGAAAACAAATATTTCAACGTTAATTGTGTTTGTTCTGCCGTTAATAAGTGAAAGAAATAAAATATATACAATTAAAGCGCATTTAATATCAGGTGCGATCATACCAGCACTAATGCACCGGATCCCATCAGAACTCCGCAGTTAAGCGTGCTTGGGCGAGAGTAGTACTAGGATGGGTGACCTCCTGGGAAGTCCTTGTGTTGCACCTCTTTTTTGCGATTTTTTAAATACTTCTATTCATTTCTGTTAGCCGGCGTAAAAGAATCGGAAAAAGTAGGAGAAAACAAATATTTCAACGTTAATTGTGTTTGTTCTGCCGTTAATAAGTGAAAGAAATAAAATATATACAATTAAAGCGCATTTAATATCAGGTGCGATCATACCAGCACTAATGCACCGGATCCCATCAGAACTCCGCAGTTAAGCGTGCTTGGGCGAGAGTAGTACTAGGATGGGTGACCTCCTGGGAAGTCCTTGTGTTGCACCTCTTTTTTGCGATTTTTTAAATACTTCTATTCATTTCTGTTAGCCGGCGTAAAAGAATCGGAAAAAGTAGGAGAAAACAAATATTTCAACGTTAATTGTGTTTGTTCTGCCGTTAATAAGTGAAAGAAATAAAATATATACAATTAAAGCGCATTTAATATCAGGTGCGATCATACCAGCACTAATGCACCGGATCCCATCAGAACTCCGCAGTTAAGCGTGCTTGGCGAGAGTAGTACTAGGATGGAGTGAGTACTAGGATGGTGACCTCCTGGGAAGTCCTTGTGTTGCACCTCTTTTTTGCGATTTTTTAAATACTTCTATTCATTTCTGTTAGCCGGCGTAAAAGAATCGGAAAAAGTAGGAGAAAACAAATATTTCAACGTTAATTGTGTTTGTTCTGCCGTTAATAAGTGAAAGAAATAAAATATATACAATTAAAGCGCATTTAATATCAGGTGCGATCATACCAGCACTAATGCACCGGATCCCATCAGAACTCCGCAGTTAAGCGTGCTTGGGCGAGAGTAGTACTAGGATGGGTGACCTCCTGGGAAGTCCTTGTGTTGCACCTCTTTTTTGCGATTTTTTAAATACTTCTATTCATTTCTGTTAGCCGGCGTAAAAGAATCGGAAAAAGTAGGAGAAAACAAATATTTCAACGTTAATTGTGTTTGTTCTGCCGTTAATAAGTGAAAGAAATAAAATATATACAATTAAAGCGCATTTAATATCAGGTGCGATCATACCAGCACTAATGCACCGGATCCCATCAGAACTCCGCAGTTAAGCGTGCTTGGGCGAGAGTAGTACTAGGATGGGTGACCTCCTGGGAAGTCCTTGTGTTGCACCTCTTTTTTGCGATTTTTTAAATACTTCTATTCATTTCTGTTAGCCGGCGTAAAAGAATCGGAAAAAGTAGGAGAAAACAAATATTTCAACGTTAATTGTGTTTGTTCTGCCGTTAATAAGTGAAAGAAATAAAATATATACAATTAAAGCGCATTTAATATCAGGTGCGATCATACCAGCACTAATGCACCGGATCCCATCAGAACTCCGCAGTTAAGCGTGCTTGGGCGAGAGTAGTACTAGGATGGGTGACCTCCTGGGAAGTCCTTGTGTTGCACCTCTTTTTTGCGATTTTTTAAATACTTCTATTCATTTCTGTTAGCCGGCGTAAAAGAATCGGAAAAAGTAGGAGAAAACAAATATTTCAACGTTAATTGTGTTTGTTCTGCCGTTAATAAGTGAAAGAAATAAAATATATACAATTAAAGCGCATTTAATATCAGGTGCGATCATACCAGCACTAATGCACCGGATCCCATCAGAACTCCGCAGTTAAGCGTGCTTGGGCGAGAGTAGTACTAGGATGGGTGACCTCCTGGGAAGTCCTTGTGTTGCACCTCTTTTTTGCGATTTTTTAAATACTTCTATTCATTTCTGTTAGCCGGCGTAAAAGAATCGGAAAAAGTAGGAGAAAACAAATATTTCAACGTTAATTGTGTTTGTTCTGCCGTTAATAAGTGAAAGAAATAAAATATATACAATTAAAGCGCATTTAATATCAGGTGCGATCATACCAGCACTAATGCACCGGATCCCATCAGAACTCCGCAGTTAAGCGTGCTTGGGCGAGAGTAGTACTAGGATGGGTGACCTCCTGGGAAGTCCTTGTGTTGCACCTCTTTTTTGCGATTTTTTAAATACTTCTATTCATTTCTGTTAGCCGGCGTAAAAGAATCGGAAAAAGTAGGAGAAAACAAATATTTCAACGTTAATTGTGTTTGTTCTGCCGTTAATAAGTGAAAGAAATAAAATATATACAATTAAAGCGCATTTAATATCAGGTGCGATCATACCAGCACTAATGCACCGGATCCCATCAGAACTCCGCAGTTAAGCGTGCTTGGGCGAGAGTAGTACTAGGATGGGTGACCTCCTGGGAAGTCCTTGTGTTGCACCTCTTTTTTGCGATTTTTTAAATACTTCTATTCATTTCTGTTAGCCGGCGTAAAAGAATCGGAAAAAGTAGGAGAAAACAAATATTTCAACGTTAATTGTGTTTGTTCTGCCGTTAATAAGTGAAAGAAATAAAATATATACAATTAAAGCGCATTTAATATCAGGTGCGATCATACCAGCACTAATGCACCGGATCCCATCAGAACTCCGCAGTTAAGCGTGCTTGGGCGAGAGTAGTACTAGGATGGGTGACCTCCTGGGAAGTCCTTGTGTTGCACCTCTTTTTTGCGATTTTTTAAATACTTCTATTCATTTCTGTTAGCCGGCGTAAAAGAATCGGAAAAAGTAGGAGAAAACAAATATTTCAACGTTAATTGTGTTTGTTCTGCCGTTAATAAGTGAAAGAAATAAAATATATACAATTAAAGCGCATTTAATATCAGGTGCGATCATACCAGCACTAATGCACCGGATCCCATCAGAACTCCGCAGTTAAGCGTGCTTGGGCGAGAGTAGTACTAGGATGGGTGACCTCCTGGGAAGTCCTTGTGTTGCACCTCTTTTTTGCGATTTTTTAAATACTTCTATTCATTTCTGTTAGCCGGCGTAAAAGAATCGGAAAAAGTAGGAGAAAACAAATATTTCAACGTTAATTGTGTTTGTTCTGCCGTTAATAAGTGAAAGAAATAAAATATATACAATTAAAGCGCATTTAATATCAGGTGCGATCATACCAGCACTAATGCACCGGATCCCATCAGAACTCCGCAGTTAAGCGTGCTTGGGCGAGAGTAGTACTAGGATGGGTGACCTCCTGGGAAGTCCTTGTGTTGCACCTCTTTTTTGCGATTTTTTAAATACTTCTATTCATTTCTGTTAGCCGGCGTAAAAGAATCGGAAAAAGTAGGAGAAAACAAATATTTCAACGTTAATTGTGTTTGTTCTGCCGTTAATAAGTGAAAGAAATAAAATATATACAATTAAAGCGCATTTAATATCAGGTGCGATCATACCAGCACTAATGCACCGGATCCCATCAGAACTCCGCAGTTAAGCGTGCTTGGGCGAGAGTAGTACTAGGATGGGTGACCTCCTGGGAAGTCCTTGTGTTGCACCTCTTTTTTGCGATTTTTTAAATACTTCTATTCATTTCTGTTAGCCGGCGTAAAAGAATCGGAAAAAGTAGGAGAAAACAAATATTTCAACGTTAATTGTGTTTGTTCTGCCGTTAATAAGTGAAAGAAATAAAATATATACAATTAAAGCGCATTTAATATCAGGTGCGATCATACCAGCACTAATGCACCGGATCCCATCAGAACTCCGCAGTTAAGCGTGCTTGGGCGAGAGTAGTACTAGGATGGGTGACCTCCTGGGAAGTCCTTGTGTTGCACCTCTTTTTTGCGATTTTTTAAATACTTCTATTCATTTCTGTTAGCCGGCGTAAAAGAATCGGAAAAAGTAGGAGAAAACAAATATTTCAACGTTAATTGTGTTTGTTCTGCCGTTAATAAGTGAAAGAAATAAAATATATACAATTAAAGCGCATTTAATATCAGGTGCGATCATACCAGCACTAATGCACCGGATCCCATCAGAACTCCGCAGTTAAGCGTGCTTGGGCGAGAGTAGTACTAGGATGGGTGACCTCCTGGGAAGTCCTTGTGTTGCACCTCTTTTTTGCGATTTTTTAAATACTTCTATTCATTTCTGTTAGCCGGCGTAAAAGAATCGGAAAAAGTAGGAGAAAACAAATATTTCAACGTTAATTGTGTTTGTTCTGCCGTTAATAAGTGAAAGAAATAAAATATATACAATTAAAGCGCATTTAATATCAGGTGCGATCATACCAGCACTAATGCACCGGATCCCATCAGAACTCCGCAGTTAAGCGTGCTTGGGCGAGAGTAGTACTAGGATGGGTGACCTCCTGGGAAGTCCTTGTGTTGCACCTCTTTTTTGCGATTTTTTAAATACTTCTATTCATTTCTGTTAGCCGGCGTAAAAGAATCGGAAAAAGTAGGAGAAAACAAATATTTCAACGTTAATTGTGTTTGTTCTGCCGTTAATAAGTGAAAGAAATAAAATATATACAATTAAAGCGCATTTAATATCAGGTGCGATCATACCAGCACTAATGCACCGGATCCCATCAGAACTCCGCAGTTAAGCGTGCTTGGGCGAGAGTAGTACTAGGATGGGTGACCTCCTGGGAAGTCCTTGTGTTGCACCTCTTTTTTGCGATTTTTTAAATACTTCTATTCATTTCTGTTAGCCGGCGTAAAAGAATCGGAAAAAGTAGGAGAAAACAAATATTTCAACGTTAATTGTGTTTGTTCTGCCGTTAATAAGTGAAAGAAATAAAATATATACAATTAAAGCGCATTTAATATCAGGTGCGATCATACCAGCACTAATGCACCGGATCCCATCAGAACTCCGCAGTTAAGCGTGCTTGGGCGAGAGTAGTACTAGGATGGGTGACCTCCTGGGAAGTCCTTGTGTTGCACCTCTTTTTTGCGATTTTTTAAATACTTCTATTCATTTCTGTTAGCCGGCGTAAAAGAATCGGAAAAAGTAGGAGAAAACAAATATTTCAACGTTAATTGTGTTTGTTCTGCCGTTAATAAGTGAAAGAAATAAAATATATACAATTAAAGCGCATTTAATATCAGGTGCGATCATACCAGCACTAATGCACCGGATCCCATCAGAACTCCGCAGTTAAGCGTGCTTGGGCGAGAGTAGTACTAGGATGGGTGACCTCCTGGGAAGTCCTTGTGTTGCACCTTTTTTTCTGCCGTAATAAGTGAAAGAAATAAAATATATACAATTAAAGCGCATTTAATATCAGGTGCGATCATACCAGCACTAATGCACCGGATCCCATCAGAACTCCGCAGTTAAGCGTGCTTGGGCGAGAGTAGTACTAGGATGGGTGACCTCCTGGGAAGTCCTTGTGTTGCACCTCTTTTTTGCGATTTTTTAAATACTTCTATTCATTTCTGTTAGCCGGCGTAAAAGAATCGGAAAAAGTAGGAGAAAACAAATATTTCAACGTTAATTGTGTTTGTTCTGCCGTTAATAAGTGAAAGAAATAAAATATATACAATTAAAGCGCATTTAATATCAGGTGCGATCATACCAGCACTAATGCACCGGATCCCATCAGAACTCCGCAGTTAAGCGTGCTTGGGCGAGAGTAGTACTAGGATGGGTGACCTCCTGGGAAGTCCTTGTGTTGCACCTCTTTTTTGCGATTTTTTAAATACTTCTATTCATTTCTGTTAGCCGGCGTAAAAG
The DNA here is from genome assembly GCF_024323335.1 of Lathyrus oleraceus. NCBI lineage: Eukaryota > Viridiplantae > Streptophyta > Magnoliopsida > Fabales > Fabaceae > Lathyrus > Lathyrus oleraceus. Next base: position 56,245 of record NW_026112741.1, on the reverse strand, counting down.
AATCGGAAAAAGTAGGAGAAAACAAATATTTCAACGTTAATTGTGTTTGTTCTGCCGTTAATAAGTGAAAGAAATAAAATATATACAATTAAAGCGCATTTAATATCAGGTGCGATCATACCAGCACTAATGCACCGGATCCCATCAGAACTCCGCAGTTAAGCGTGCTTGGGCGAGAGTAGTACTAGGATGGGTGACCTCCTGGGAAGTCCTTGTGTTGCACCTCTTTTTTGCGATTTTTTAAATACTTCTATTCATTTCTGTTAGCCGGCGTAAAAGAATCGGAAAAAGTAGGAGAAAACAAATATTTCAACGTTAATTGTGTTTGTTCTGCCGTTAATAAGTGAAAGAAATAAAATATATACAATTAAAGCGCATTTAATATCAGGTGCGATCATACCAGCACTAATGCACCGGATCCCATCAGAACTCCGCAGTTAAGCGTGCTTGGGCGAGAGTAGTACTAGGATGGGTGACCTCCTGGGAAGTCCTTGTGTTGCACCTCTTTTTTGCGATTTTTTAAATACTTCTATTCATTTCTGTTAGCCGGCGTAAAAGAATCGGAAAAAGTAGGAGAAAACAAATATTTCAACGTTAATTGTGTTTGTTCTGCCGTTAATAAGTGAAAGAAATAAAATATATACAATTAAAGCGCATTTAATATCAGGTGCGATCATACCAGCACTAATGCACCGGATCCCATCAGAACTCCGCAGTTAAGCGTGCTTGGGCGAGAGTAGTACTAGGATGGGTGACCTCCTGGGAAGTCCTTGTGTTGCACCTCTTTTTTGCGATTTTTTAAATACTTCTATTCATTTCTGTTAGCCGGCGTAAAAGAATCGGAAAAAGTAGGAGAAAACAAATATTTCAACGTTAATTGTGTTTGTTCTGCCGTTAATAAGTGAAAGAAATAAAATATATACAATTAAAGCGCATTTAATATCAGGTGCGATCATACCAGCACTAATGCACCGGATCCCATCAGAACTCCGCAGTTAAGCGTGCTTGGGCGAGAGTAGTACTAGGATGGGTGACCTCCTGGGAAGTCCTTGTGTTGCACCTTTTTTTTCTTGCCGTTAATAAGTGAAAGAAATAAAATATATACAATTAAAGCGCATTTAATATCAGGTGCGATCATACCAGCACTAATGCACCGGATCCCATCAGAACTCCGCAGTTAAGCGTGCTTGGGCGAGAGTAGTACTAGGATGGGTGACCTCCTGGGAAGTCCTTGTGTTGCACCTCTTTTTTGCGATTTTTTAAATACTTCTATTCATTTCTGTTAGCCGGCGTAAAAGAATCGGAAAAAGTAGGAGAAAACAAATATTTCAACGTTAATTGTGTTTGTTCTGCCGTTAATAAGTGAAAGAAATAAAATATATACAATTAAAGCGCATTTAATATCAGGTGCGATCATACCAGCACTAATGCACCGGATCCCATCAGAACTCCGCAGTTAAGCGTGCTTGGGCGAGAGTAGTACTAGGATGGGTGACCTCCTGGGAAGTCCTTGTGTTGCACCTCTTTTTTGCGATTTTTTAAATACTTCTATTCATTTCTGTTAGCCGGCGTAAAAGAATCGGAAAAAGTAGGAGAAAACAAATATTTCAACGTTAATTGTGTTTGTTCTGCCGTTAATAAGTGAAAGAAATAAAATATATACAATTAAAGCGCATTTAATATCAGGTGCGATCATACCAGCACTAATGCACCGGATCCCATCAGAACTCCGCAGTTAAGCGTGCTTGGGCGAGAGTAGTACTAGGATGGGTGACCTCCTGGGAAGTCCTTGTGTTGCACCTCTTTTTTGCGATTTTTTAAATACTTCTATTCATTTCTGTTAGCCGGCGTAAAAGAATCGGAAAAAGTAGGAGAAAACAAATATTTCAACGTTAATTGTGTTTGTTCTGCCGTTAATAAGTGAAAGAAATAAAATATATACAATTAAAGCGCATTTAATATCAGGTGCGATCATACCAGCACTAATGCACCGGATCCCATCAGAACTCCGCAGTTAAGCGTGCTTGGGCGAGAGTAGTACTAGGATGGGTGACCTCCTGGGAAGTCCTTGTGTTGCACCTTTTTTTTCTGCCGTTAATAAGTGAAAGAAATAAAATATATACAATTAAAGCGCATTTAATATCAGGTGCGATCATACCAGCACTAATGCACCGGATCCCATCAGAACTCCGCAGTTAAGCGTGCTTGGGCGAGAGTAGTACTAGGATGGGTGACCTCCTGGGAAGTCCTTGTGTTGCACCTCTTTTTTGCGATTTTTTAAATACTTCTATTCATTTCTGTTAGCCGGCGTAAAAGAATCGGAAAAAGTAGGAGAAAACAAATATTTCAACGTTAATTGTGTTTGTTCTGCCGTTAATAAGTGAAAGAAATAAAATATATACAATTAAAGCGCATTTAATATCAGGTGCGATCATACCAGCACTAATGCACCGGATCCCATCAGAACTCCGCAGTTAAGCGTGCTTGGGCGAGAGTAGTACTAGGATGGGTGACCTCCTGGGAAGTCCTTGTGTTGCACCTCTTTTTTGCGATTTTTTAAATACTTCTATTCATTTCTGTTAGCCGGCGTAAAAGAATCGGAAAAAGTAGGAGAAAACAAATATTTCAACGTTAATTGTGTTTGTTCTGCCGTTAATAAGTGAAAGAAATAAAATATATACAATTAAAGCGCATTTAATATCAGGTGCGATCATACCAGCACTAATGCACCGGATCCCATCAGAACTCCGCAGTTAAGCGTGCTTGGGCGAGAGTAGTACTAGGATGGGTGACCTCCTGGGAAGTCCTTGTGTTGCACCTCTTTTTTGCGATTTTTTAAATACTTCTATTCATTTCTGTTAGCCGGCGTAAAAGAATCGGAAAAAGTAGGAGAAAACAAATATTTCAACGTTAATTGTGTTTGTTCTGCCGTTAATAAGTGAAAGAAATAAAATATATACAATTAAAGCGCATTTAATATCAGGTGCGATCATACCAGCACTAATGCACCGGATCCCATCAGAACTCCGCAGTTAAGCGTGCTTGGGCGAGAGTAGTACTAGGATGGGTGACCTCCTGGGAAGTCCTTGTGTTGCACCTCTTTTTTGCGATTTTTTAAATACTTCTATTCATTTCTGTTAGCCGGCGTAAAAGAATCGGAAAAAGTAGGAGAAAACAAATATTTCAACGTTAATTGTGTTTGTTCTGCCGTTAATAAGTGAAAGAAATAAAATATATACAATTAAAGCGCATTTAATATCAGGTGCGATCATACCAGCACTAATGCACCGGATCCCATCAGAACTCCGCAGTTAAGCGTGCTTGGGCGAGAGTAGTACTAGGATGGGTGACCTCCTGGGAAGTCCTTGTGTTGCACCTCTTTTTTGCGATTTTTTAAATACTTCTATTCATTTCTGTTAGCCGGCGTAAAAGAATCGGAAAAAGTAGGAGAAAACAAATATTTCAACGTTAATTGTGTTTGTTCTGCCGTTAATAAGTGAAAGAAATAAAATATATACAATTAAAGCGCATTTAATATCAGGTGCGATCATACCAGCACTAATGCACCGGATCCCATCAGAACTCCGCAGTTAAGCGTGCTTGGGCGAGAGTAGTACTAGGATGGGTGACCTCCTGGGAAGTCCTTGTGTTGCACCTCTTTTTTGCGATTTTTTAAATACTTCTATTCATTTCTGTTAGCCGGCGTAAAAGAATCGGAAAAAGTAGGAGAAAACAAATATTTCAACGTTAATTGTGTTTGTTCTGCCGTTAATAAGTGAAAGAAATAAAATATATACAATTAAAGCGCATTTAATATCAGGTGCGATCATACCAGCACTAATGCACCGGATCCCATCAGAACTCCGCAGTTAAGCGTGCTTGGGCGAGAGTAGTACTAGGATGGGTGACCTCCTGGGAAGTCCTTGTGTTGCACCTCTTTTTTGCGATTTTTTAAATACTTCTATTCATTTCTGTTAGCCGGCGTAAAAGAATCGGAAAAAGTAGGAGAAAACAAATATTTCAACGTTAATTGTGTTTGTTCTGCCGTTAATAAGTGAAAGAAATAAAATATATACAATTAAAGCGCATTTAATATCAGGTGCGATCATACCAGCACTAATGCACCGGATCCCATCAGAACTCCGCAGTTAAGCGTGCTTGGGCGAGAGTAGTACTAGGATGGGTGACCTCCTGGGAAGTCCTTGTGTTCAACCTTTTTTTTTTCTGCCGTTAATAAGTGAAAGAAATAAAATATATACAATTAAAGCGCATTTAATATCAGGTGCGATCATACCAGCACTAATGCACCGGATCCCATCAGAACTCCGCAGTTAAGCGTGCTTGGGCGAGAGTAGTACTAGGATGGGTGACCTCCTGGGAAGTCCTTGTGTTGCACCTCTTTTTTGCGATTTTTTAAATACTTCTATTCATTTCTGTTAGCCGGCGTAAAAGAATCGGAAAAAGTAGGAGAAAACAAATATTTCAACGTTAATTGTGTTTGTTCTGCCGTTAATAAGTGAAAGAAATAAAATATATACAATTAAAGCGCATTTAATATCAGGTGCGATCATACCAGCACTAATGCACCGGATCCCATCAGAACTCCGCAGTTAAGCGTGCTTGGGCGAGAGTAGTACTAGGATGGGTGACCTCCTGGGAAGTCCTTGTGTTGCACCTCTTTTTTGCGATTTTTTAAATACTTCTATTCATTTCTGTTAGCCGGCGTAAAAGAATCGGAAAAAGTAGGAGAAAACAAATATTTCAACGTTAATTGTGTTTGTTCTGCCGTTAATAAGTGAAAGAAATAAAATATATACAATTAAAGCGCATTTAATATCAGGTGCGATCATACCAGCACTAATGCACCGGATCCCATCAGAACTCCGCAGTTAAGCGTGCTTGGGCGAGAGTAGTACTAGGATGGGTGACCTCCTGGGAAGTCCTTGTGTTGCACCTCTTTTTTGCGATTTTTTAAATACTTCTATTCATTTCTGTTAGCCGGCGTAAAAGAATCGGAAAAAGTAGGAGAAAACAAATATTTCAACGTTAATTGTGTTTGTTCTGCCGTTAATAAGTGAAAGAAATAAAATATATACAATTAAAGCGCATTTAATATCAGGTGCGATCATACCAGCACTAATGCACCGGATCCCATCAGAACTCCGCAGTTAAGCGTGCTTGGGCGAGAGTAGTACTAGGATGGGTGACCTCCTGGGAAGTCCTTGTGTTGCACCTCTTTTTTGCGATTTTTTAAATACTTCTATTCATTTCTGTTAGCCGGCGTAAAAGAATCGGAAAAAGTAGGAGAAAACAAATATTTCAACGTTAATTGTGTTTGTTCTGCCGTTAATAAGTGAAAGAAATAAAATATATACAATTAAAGCGCATTTAATATCAGGTGCGATCATACCAGCACTAATGCACCGGATCCCATCAGAACTCCGCAGTTAAGCGTGCTTGGGCGAGAGTAGTACTAGGATGGGTGACCTCCTGGGAAGTCCTTGTGTTGCACCTCTTTTTTGCGATTTTTTAAATACTTCTATTCATTTCTGTTAGCCGGCGTAAAAGAATCGGAAAAAGTAGGAGAAAACAAATATTTCAACGTTAATTGTGTTTGTTCTGCCGTTAATAAGTGAAAGAAATAAAATATATACAATTAAAGCGCATTTAATATCAGGTGCGATCATACCAGCACTAATGCACCGGATCCCATCAGAACTCCGCAGTTAAGCGTGCTTGGGCGAGAGTAGTACTAGGATGGGTGACCTCCTGGGAAGTCCTTGTGTTGCACCTCTTTTTTGCGATTTTTTAAATACTTCTATTCATTTCTGTTAGCCGGCGTAAAAGAATCGGAAAAAGTAGGAGAAAACAAATATTTCAACGTTAATTGTGTTTGTTCTGCCGTTAATAAGTGAAAGAAATAAAATATATACAATTAAAGCGCATTTAATATCAGGTGCGATCATACCAGCACTAATGCACCGGATCCCATCAGAACTCCGCAGTTAAGCGTGCTTGGGCGAGAGTAGTACTAGGATGGGTGACCTCCTGGGAAGTCCTTGTGTTGCACCTCTTTTTTGCGATTTTTTAAATACTTCTATTCATTTCTGTTAGCCGGCGTAAAAGAATCGGAAAAAGTAGGAGAAAACAAATATTTCAACGTTAATTGTGTTTGTTCTGCCGTTAATAAGTGAAAGAAATAAAATATATACAATTAAAGCGCATTTAATATCAGGTGCGATCATACCAGCACTAATGCACCGGATCCCATCAGAACTCCGCAGTTAAGCGTGCTTGGGCGAGAGTAGTACTAGGATGGGTGACCTCCTGGGAAGTCCTTGTGTTGCACCTCTTTTTTGCGATTTTTTAAATACTTCTATTCATTTCTGTTAGCCGGCGTAAAAGAATCGGAAAAAGTAGGAGAAAACAAATATTTCAACGTTAATTGTGTTTGTTCTGCCGTTAATAAGTGAAAGAAATAAAATATATACAATTAAAGCGCATTTAATATCAGGTGCGATCATACCAGCACTAATGCACCGGATCCCATCAGAACTCCGCAGTTAAGCGTGCTTGGGCGAGAGTAGTACTAGGATGGGTGACCTCCTGGGAAGTCCTTGTGTTGCACCTCTTTTTTGCGATTTTTTAAATACTTCTATTCATTTCTGTTAGCCGGCGTAAAAGAATCGGAAAAAGTAGGAGAAAACAAATATTTCAACGTTAATTGTGTTTGTTCTGCCGTTAATAAGTGAAAGAAATAAAATATATACAATTAAAGCGCATTTAATATCAGGTGCGATCATACCAGCACTAATGCACCGGATCCCATCAGAACTCCGCAGTTAAGCGTGCTTGGGCGAGAGTAGTACTAGGATGGGTGACCTCCTGGGAAGTCCTTGTGTTGCACTTTTTTTTCTGCCGTTAATAAGTGAAAGAAATAAAATATATACAATTAAAGCGCATTTAATATCAGGTGCGATCATACCAGCACTAATGCACCGGATCCCATCAGAACTCCGCAGTTAAGCGTGCTTGGGCGAGAGTAGTACTAGGATGGGTGACCTCCTGGGAAGTCCTTGTGTTGCACCTCTTTTTTGCGATTTTTTAAATACTTCTATTCATTTCTGTTAGCCGGCGTAAAAGAATCGGAAAAAGTAGGAGAAAACAAATATTTCAACGTTAATTGTGTTTGTTCTGCCGTTAATAAGTGAAAGAAATAAAATATATACAATTAAAGCGCATTTAATATCAGGTGCGATCATACCAGCACTAATGCACCGGATCCCATCAGAACTCCGCAGTTAAGCGTGCTTGGGCGAGAGTAGTACTAGGATGGGTGACCTCCTGGGAAGTCCTTGTGTTGCACCTCTTTTTTGCGATTTTTTAAATACTTCTATTCATTTCTGTTAGCCGGCGTAAAAGAATCGGAAAAAGTAGGAGAAAACAAATATTTCAACGTTAATTGTGTTTGTTCTGCCGTTAATAAGTGAAAGAAATAAAATATATACAATTAAAGCGCATTTAATATCAGGTGCGATCATACCAGCACTAATGCACCGGATCCCATCAGAACTCCGCAGTTAAGCGTGCTTGGGCGAGAGTAGTACTAGGATGGGTGACCTCCTGGGAAGTCCTTGTGTTGCACCTCTTTTTTGCGATTTTTTAAATACTTCTATTCATTTCTGTTAGCCGGCGTAAAAGAATCGGAAAAAGTAGGAGAAAACAAATATTTCAACGTTAATTGTGTTTGTTCTGCCGTTAATAAGTGAAAGAAATAAAATATATACAATTAAAGCGCATTTAATATCAGGTGCGATCATACCAGCACTAATGCACCGGATCCCATCAGAACTCCGCAGTTAAGCGTGCTTGGGCGAGAGTAGTACTAGGATGGGTGACCTCCTGGGAAGTCCTTGTGTTGCACCTCTTTTTTGCGATTTTTTAAATACTTCTATTCATTTCTGTTAGCCGGCGTAAAAGAATCGGAAAAAGTAGGAGAAAACAAATATTTCAACGTTAATTGTGTTTGTTCTGCCGTTAATAAGTGAAAGAAATAAAATATATACAATTAAAGCGCATTTAATATCAGGTGCGATCATACCAGCACTAATGCACCGGATCCCATCAGAACTCCGCAGTTAAGCGTGCTTGGGCGAGAGTAGTACTAGGATGGGTGACCTCCTGGGAAGTCCTTGTGTTGCACCTTTTTTTCTGCCGTTAATAAGTGAAAGAAATAAAATATATACAATTAAAGCGCATTTAATATCAGGTGCGATCATACCAGCACTAATGCACCGGATCCCATCAGAACTCCGCAGTTAAGCGTGCTTGGGCGAGAGTAGTACTAGGATGGGTGACCTCCTGGGAAGTCCTTGTGTTGCACCTCTTTTTTGCGATTTTTTAAATACTTCTATTCATTTCTGTTAGCCGGCGTAAAAGAATCGGAAAAAGTAGGAGAAAACAAATATTTCAACGTTAATTGTGTTTGTTCTGCCGTTAATAAGTGAAAGAAATAAAATATATACAATTAAAGCGCATTTAATATCAGGTGCGATCATACCAGCACTAATGCACCGGATCCCATCAGAACTCCGCAGTTAAGCGTGCTTGGGCGAGAGTAGTACTAGGATGGGTGACCTCCTGGGAAGTCCTTGTGTTGCACCTCTTTTTTGCGATTTTTTAAATACTTCTATTCATTTCTGTTAGCCGGCGTAAAAGAATCGGAAAAAGTAGGAGAAAACAAATATTTCAACGTTAATTGTGTTTGTTCTGCCGTTAATAAGTGAAAGAAATAAAATATATACAATTAAAGCGCATTTAATATCAGGTGCGATCATACCAGCACTAATGCACCGGATCCCATCAGAACTCCGCAGTTAAGCGTGCTTGGGCGAGAGTAGTACTAGGATGGGTGACCTCCTGGGAAGTCCTTGTGTTGCACCTCTTTTTTGCGATTTTTTAAATACTTCTATTCATTTCTGTTAGCCGGCGTAAAAGAATCGGAAAAAGTAGGAGAAAACAAATATTTCAACGTTAATTGTGTTTGTTCTGCCGTTAATAAGTGAAAGAAATAAAATATATACAATTAAAGCGCATTTAATATCAGGTGCGATCATACCAGCACTAATGCACCGGATCCCATCAGAACTCCGCAGTTAAGCGTGCTTGGGCGAGAGTAGTACTAGGATGGGTGACCTCCTGGGAAGTCCTTGTGTTGCACCTCTTTTTTGCGATTTTTTAAATACTTCTATTCATTTCTGTTAGCCGGCGTAAAAGAATCGGAAAAAGTAGGAGAAAACAAATATTTCAACGTTAATTGTGTTTGTTCTGCCGTTAATAAGTGAAAGAAATAAAATATATACAATTAAAGCGCATTTAATATCAGGTGCGATCATACCAGCACTAATGCACCGGATCCCATCAGAACTCCGCAGTTAAGCGTGCTTGGGCGAGAGTAGTACTAGGATGGGTGACCTCCTGGGAAGTCCTTGTGTTGCACCTCTTTTTTGCGATTTTTTAAATACTTCTATTCATTTCTGTTAGCCGGCGTAAAAGAATCGGAAAAAGTAGGAGAAAACAAATATTTCAACGTTAATTGTGTTTGTTCTGCCGTTAATAAGTGAAAGAAATAAAATATATACAATTAAAGCGCATTTAATATCAGGTGCGATCATACCAGCACTAATGCACCGGATCCCATCAGAACTCCGCAGTTAAGCGTGCTTGGGCGAGAGTAGTACTAGGATGGGTGACCTCCTGGGAAGTCCTTGTGTTGCACCTCTTTTTTGCGATTTTTTAAATACTTCTATTCATTTCTGTTAGCCGGCGTAAAAGAATCGGAAAAAGTAGGAGAAAACAAATATTTCAACGTTAATTGTGTTTGTTCTGCCGTTAATAAGTGAAAGAAATAAAATATATACAATTAAAGCGCATTTAATATCAGGTGCGATCATACCAGCACTAATGCACCGGATCCCATCAGAACTCCGCAGTTAAGCGTGCTTGGGCGAGAGTAGTACTAGGATGGGTGACCTCCTGGGAAGTCCTTGTGTTGCACCTCTTTTTTGCGATTTTTTAAATACTTCTATTCATTTCTGTTAGCCGGCGTAAAAGAATCGGAAAAAGTAGGAGAAAACAAATATTTCAACGTTAATTGTGTTTGTTCTGCCGTTAATAAGTGAAAGAAATAAAATATATACAATTAAAGCGCATTTAATATCAGGTGCGATCATACCAGCACTAATGCACCGGATCCCATCAGAACTCCGCAGTTAAGCGTGCTTGGGCGAGAGTAGTACTAGGATGGGTGACCTCCTGGGAAGTCCTTGTGTTGCACCTCTTTTTTGCGATTTTTTAAATACTTCTATTCATTTCTGTTAGCCGGCGTAAAAGAATCGGAAAAAGTAGGAGAAAACAAATATTTCAACGTTAATTGTGTTTGTTCTGCCGTTAATAAGTGAAAGAAATAAAATATATACAATTAAAGCGCATTTAATATCAGGTGCGATCATACCAGCACTAATGCACCGGATCCCATCAGAACTCCGCAGTTAAGCGTGCTTGGGCGAGAGTACTAGTGACCTCCTGGATGGGTGACCTCCTGGGAAGTCCTTGTGTTGCACCTCTTTTTTGCGATTTTTTAAATACTTCTATTCATTTCTGTTAGCCGGCGTAAAAGAATCGGAAAAAGTAGGAGAAAACAAATATTTCAACGTTAATTGTGTTTGTTCTGCCGTTAATAAGTGAAAGAAATAAAATATATACAATTAAAGCGCATTTAATATCAGGTGCGATCATACCAGCACTAATGCACCGGATCCCATCAGAACTCCGCAGTTAAGCGTGCTTGGGCGAGAGTAGTACTAGGATGGGTGACCTCCTGGGAAGTCCTTGTGTTGCACCTCTTTTTTGCGATTTTTTAAATACTTCTATTCATTTCTGTTAGCCGGCGTAAAAGAATCGGAAAAAGTAGGAGAAAACAAATATTTCAACGTTAATTGTGTTTGTTCTGCCGTTAATAAGTGAAAGAAATAAAATATATACAATTAAAGCGCATTTAATATCAGGTGCGATCATACCAGCACTAATGCACCGGATCCCATCAGAACTCCGCAGTTAAGCGTGCTTGGGCGAGAGTAGTACTAGGATGGGTGACCTCCTGGGAAGTCCTTGTGTTGCACCTCTTTTTTGCGATTTTTTAAATACTTCTATTCATTTCTGTTAGCCGGCGTAAAAGAATCGGAAAAAGTAGGAGAAAACAAATATTTCAACGTTAATTGTGTTTGTTCTGCCGTTAATAAGTGAAAGAAATAAAATATATACAATTAAAGCGCATTTAATATCAGGTGCGATCATACCAGCACTAATGCACCGGATCCCATCAGAACTCCGCAGTTAAGCGTGCTTGGGCGAGAGTAGTACTAGGATGGGTGACCTCCTGGGAAGTCCTTGTGTTGCACCTCTTTTTTGCGATTTTTTAAATACTTCTATTCATTTCTGTTAGCCGGCGTAAAAGAATCGGAAAAAGTAGGAGAAAACAAATATTTCAACGTTAATTGTGTTTGTTCTGCCGTTAATAAGTGAAAGAAATAAAATATATACAATTAAAGCGCATTTAATATCAGGTGCGATCATACCAGCACTAATGCACCGGATCCCATCAGAACTCCGCAGTTAAGCGTGCTTGGGCGAGAGTAGTACTAGGATGGGTGACCTCCTGGGAAGTCCTTGTGTTGCACCTCTTTTTTGCGATTTTTTAAATACTTCTATTCATTTCTGTTAGCCGGCGTAAAAGAATCGGAAAAAGTAGGAGAAAACAAATATTTCAACGTTAATTGTGTTTGTTCTGCCGTTAATAAGTGAAAGAAATAAAATATATACAATTAAAGCGCATTTAATATCAGGTGCGATCATACCAGCACTAATGCACCGGATCCCATCAGAACTCCGCAGTTAAGCGTGCTTGGGCGAGAGTAGTACTAGGATGGGTGACCTCCTGGGAAGTCCTTGTGTTGCACCTTTTTTTTCTGCCGTTAATAAGTGAAAGAAATAAAATATATACAATTAAAGCGCATTTAATATCAGGTGCGATCATACCAGCACTAATGCACCGGATCCCATCAGAACTCCGCAGTTAAGCGTGCTTGGGCGAGAGTAGTACTAGGATGGGTGACCTCCTGGGAAGTCCTTGTGTTGCACCTCTTTTTTGCGATTTTTTAAATACTTCTATTCATTTCTGTTAGCCGGCGTAAAAGAATCGGAAAAAGTAGGAGAAAACAAATATTTCAACGTTAATTGTGTTTGTTCTGCCGTTAATAAGTGAAAGAAATAAAATATATACAATTAAAGCGCATTTAATATCAGGTGCGATCATACCAGCACTAATGCACCGGATCCCATCAGAACTCCGCAGTTAAGCGTGCTTGGGCGAGAGTAGTACTAGGATGGGTGACCTCCTGGGAAGTCCTTGTGTTGCACCTCTTTTTTGCGATTTTTTAAATACTTCTATTCATTTCTGTTAGCCGGCGTAAAAGAATCGGAAAAAGTAGGAGAAAACAAATATTTCAACGTTAATTGTGTTTGTTCTGCCGTTAATAAGTGAAAGAAATAAAATATATACAATTAAAGCGCATTTAATATCAGGTGCGATCATACCAGCACTAATGCACCGGATCCCATCAGAACTCCGCAGTTAAGCGTGCTTGGGCGAGAGTAGTACTAGGATGGGTGACCTCCTGGGAAGTCCTTGTGTTGCACCTCTTTTTTGCGATTTTTTAAATACTTCTATTCATTTCTGTTAGCCGGCGTAAAAGAATCGGAAAAAGTAGGAGAAAACAAATATTTCAACGTTAATTGTGTTTGTTCTGCCGTTAATAAGTGAAAGAAATAAAATATATACAATTAAAGCGCATTTAATATCAGGTGCGATCATACCAGCACTAATGCACCGGATCCCATCAGAACTCCGCAGTTAAGCGTGCTTGGGCGAGAGTAGTACTAGGATGGGTGACCTCCTGGGAAGTCCTTGTGTTGCACCTCTTTTTTGCGATTTTTTAAATACTTCTATTCATTTCTGTTAGCCGGCGTAAAAGAATCGGAAAAAGTAGGAGAAAACAAATATTTCAACGTTAATTGTGTTTGTTCTGCCGTTAATAAGTGAAAGAAATAAAATATATACAATTAAAGCGCATTTAATATCAGGTGCGATCATACCAGCACTAATGCACCGGATCCCATCAGAACTCCGCAGTTAAGCGTGCTTGGGCGAGAGTAGTACTAGGATGGGTGACCTCCTGGGAAGTCCTTGTGTTGCACCTCTTTTTTGCGATTTTTTAAATACTTCTATTCATTTCTGTTAGCCGGCGTAAAAGAATCGGAAAAAGTAGGAGAAAACAAATATTTCAACGTTAATTGTGTTTGTTCTGCCGTTAATAAGTGAAAGAAATAAAATATATACAATTAAAGCGCATTTAATATCAGGTGCGATCATACCAGCACTAATGCACCGGATCCCATCAGAACTCCGCAGTTAAGCGTGCTTGGGCGAGAGTAGTACTAGGATGGGTGACCTCCTGGGAAGTCCTTGTGTTGCACCTCTTTTTTGCGATTTTTTAAATACTTCTATTCATTTCTGTTAGCCGGCGTAAAAGAATCGGAAAAAGTAGGAGAAAACAAATATTTCAACGTTAATTGTGTTTGTTCTGCCGTTAATAAGTGAAAGAAATAAAATATATACAATTAAAGCGCATTTAATATCAGGTGCGATCATACCAGCACTAATGCACCGGATCCCATCAGAACTCCGCAGTTAAGCGTGCTTGGGCGAGAGTAGTACTAGGATGGGTGACCTCCTGGGAAGTCCTTGTGTTGCACCTCTTTTTTGCGATTTTTTAAATACTTCTATTCATTTCTGTTAGCCGGCGTAAAAGAATCGGAAAAAGTAGGAGAAAACAAATATTTCAACGTTAATTGTGTTTGTTCTGCCGTTAATAAGTGAAAGAAATAAAATATATACAATTAAAGCGCATTTAATATCAGGTGCGATCATACCAGCACTAATGCACCGGATCCCATCAGAACTCCGCAGTTAAGCGTGCTTGGGCGAGAGTAGTACTAGGATGGGTGACCTCCTGGGAAGTCCTTGTGTTGCACCTCTTTTTTGCGATTTTTTAAATACTTCTATTCATTTCTGTTAGCCGGCGTAAAAGAATCGGAAAAAGTAGGAGAAAACAAATATTTCAACGTTAATTGTGTTTGTTCTGCCGTTAATAAGTGAAAGAAATAAAATATATACAATTAAAGCGCATTTAATATCAGGTGCGATCATACCAGCACTAATGCACCGGATCCCATCAGAACTCCGCAGTTAAGCGTGCTTGGGCGAGAGTAGTACTAGGATGGGTGACCTCCTGGGAAGTCCTTGTGTTGCACCTCTTTTTTGCGATTTTTTAAATACTTCTATTCATTTCTGTTAGCCGGCGTAAAAGAATCGGAAAAAGTAGGAGAAAACAAATATTTCAACGTTAATTGTGTTTGTTCTGCCGTTAATAAGTGAAAGAAATAAAATATATACAATTAAAGCGCATTTAATATCAGGTGCGATCATACCAGCACTAATGCACCGGATCCCATCAGAACTCCGCAGTTAAGCGTGCTTGGGCGAGAGTAGTACTAGGATGGGTGACCTCCTGGGAAGTCCTTGTGTTGCACCTCTTTTTTGCGATTTTTTAAATACTTCTATTCATTTCTGTTAGCCGGCGTAAAAGAATCGGAAAAAGTAGGAGAAAACAAATATTTCAACGTTAATTGTGTTTGTTCTGCCGTTAATAAGTGAAAGAAATAAAATATATACAATTAAAGCGCATTTAATATCAGGTGCGATCATACCAGCACTAATGCACCGGATCCCATCAGAACTCCGCAGTTAAGCGTGCTTGGGCGAGAGTAGTACTAGGATGGGTGACCTCCTGGGAAGTCCTTGTGTTGCACCTCTTTTTTGCGATTTTTTAAATACTTCTATTCATTTCTGTTAGCCGGCGTAAAAGAATCGGAAAAAGTAGGAGAAAACAAATATTTCAACGTTAATTGTGTTTGTTCTGCCGTTAATAAGTGAAAGAAATAAAATATATACAATTAAAGCGCATTTAATATCAGGTGCGATCATACCAGCACTAATGCACCGGATCCCATCAGAACTCCGCAGTTAAGCGTGCTTGGGCGAGAGTAGTACTAGGATGGGTGACCTCCTGGGAAGTCCTTGTGTTGCACCTCTTTTTTGCGATTTTTTAAATACTTCTATTCATTTCTGTTAGCCGGCGTAAAAGAATCGGAAAAAGTAGGAGAAAACAAATATTTCAACGTTAATTGTGTTTGTTCTGCCGTTAATAAGTGAAAGAAATAAAATATATACAATTAAAGCGCATTTAATATCAGGTGCGATCATACCAGCACTAATGCACCGGATCCCATCAGAACTCCGCAGTTAAGCGTGCTTGGGCGAGAGTAGTACTAGGATGGGTGACCTCCTGGGAAGTCCTTGTGTTGCACCTCTTTTTTGCGATTTTTTAAATACTTCTATTCATTTCTGTTAGCCGGCGTAAAAGAATCGGAAAAAGTAGGAGAAAACAAATATTTCAACGTTAATTGTGTTTGTTCTGCCGTTAATAAGTGAAAGAAATAAAATATATACAATTAAAGCGCATTTAATATCAGGTGCGATCATACCAGCACTAATGCACCGGATCCCATCAGAACTCCGCAGTTAAGCGTGCTTGGGCGAGAGTAGTACTAGGATGGGTGACCTCCTGGGAAGTCCTTGTGTTGCACCTCTTTTTTGCGATTTTTTAAATACTTCTATTCATTTCTGTTAGCCGGCGTAAAAGAATCGGAAAAAGTAGGAGAAAACAAATATTTCAACGTTAATTGTGTTTGTTCTGCCGTTAATAAGTGAAAGAAATAAAATATATACAATTAAAGCGCATTTAATATCAGGTGCGATCATACCAGCACTAATGCACCGGATCCCATCAGAACTCCGCAGTTAAGCGTGCTTGGGCGAGAGTAGTACTAGGATGGGTGACCTCCTGGGAAGTCCTTGTGTTGCACCTCTTTTTTGCGATTTTTTAAATACTTCTATTCATTTCTGTTAGCCGGCGTAAAAGAATCGGAAAAAGTAGGAGAAAACAAATATTTCAACGTTAATTGTGTTTGTTCTGCCGTTAATAAGTGAAAGAAATAAAATATATACAATTAAAGCGCATTTAATATCAGGTGCGATCATACCAGCACTAATGCACCGGATCCCATCAGAACTCCGCAGTTAAGCGTGCTTGGGCGAGAGTAGTACTAGGATGGGTGACCTCCTGGGAAGTCCTTGTGTTGCACCTCTTTTTTGCGATTTTTTAAATACTTCTATTCATTTCTGTTAGCCGGCGTAAAAGAATCGGAAAAAGTAGGAGAAAACAAATATTTCAACGTTAATTGTGTTTGTTCTGCCGTTAATAAGTGAAAGAAATAAAATATATACAATTAAAGCGCATTTAATATCAGGTGCGATCATACCAGCACTAATGCACCGGATCCCATCAGAACTCCGCAGTTAAGCGTGCTTGGGCGAGAGTAGTACTAGGATGGGTGACCTCCTGGGAAGTCCTTGTGTTGCACCTCTTTTTTGCGATTTTTTAAATACTTCTATTCATTTCTGTTAGCCGGCGTAAAAGAATCGGAAAAAGTAGGAGAAAACAAATATTTCAACGTTAATTGTGTTTGTTCTGCCGTTAATAAGTGAAAGAAATAAAATATATACAATTAAAGCGCATTTAATATCAGGTGCGATCATACCAGCACTAATGCACCGGATCCCATCAGAACTCCGCAGTTAAGCGTGCTTGGGCGAGAGTAGTACTAGGATGGGTGACCTCCTGGGAAGTCCTTGTGTTGCACCTCTTTTTTGCGATTTTTTAAATACTTCTATTCATTTCTGTTAGCCGGCGTAAAAGAATCGGAAAAAGTAGGAGAAAACAAATATTTCAACGTTAATTGTGTTTGTTCTGCCGTTAATAAGTGAAAGAAATAAAATATATACAATTAAAGCGCATTTAATATCAGGTGCGATCATACCAGCACTAATGCACCGGATCCCATCAGAACTCCGCAGTTAAGCGTGCTTGGGCGAGAGTAGTACTAGGATGGGTGACCTCCTGGGAAGTCCTTGTGTTGCACCTCTTTTTTGCGATTTTTTAAATACTTCTATTCATTTCTGTTAGCCGGCGTAAAAGAATCGGAAAAAGTAGGAGAAAACAAATATTTCAACGTTAATTGTGTTTGTTCTGCCGTTAATAAGTGAAAGAAATAAAATATATACAATTAAAGCGCATTTAATATCAGGTGCGATCATACCAGCACTAATGCACCGGATCCCATCAGAACTCCGCAGTTAAGCGTGCTTGGGCGAGAGTAGTACTAGGATGGGTGACCTCCTGGGAAGTCCTTGTGTTGCACCTCTTTTTTGCGATTTTTTAAATACTTCTATTCATTTCTGTTAGCCGGCGTAAAAGAATCGGAAAAAGTAGGAGAAAACAAATATTTCAACGTTAATTGTGTTTGTTCTGCCGTTAATAAGTGAAAGAAATAAAATATATACAATTAAAGCGCATTTAATATCAGGTGCGATCATACCAGCACTAATGCACCGGATCCCATCAGAACTCCGCAGTTAAGCGTGCTTGGGCGAGAGTAGTACTAGGATGGGTGACCTCCTGGGAAGTCCTTGTGTTGCACCTCTTTTTTGCGATTTTTTAAATACTTCTATTCATTTCTGTTAGCCGGCGTAAAAGAATCGGAAAAAGTAGGAGAAAACAAATATTTCAACGTTAATTGTGTTTGTTCTGCCGTTAATAAGTGAAAGAAATAAAATATATACAATTAAAGCGCATTTAATATCAGGTGCGATCATACCAGCACTAATGCACCGGATCCCATCAGAACTCCGCAGTTAAGCGTGCTTGGGCGAGAGTAGTACTAGGATGGGTGACCTCCTGGGAAGTCCTTGTGTTGCACCTCTTTTTTGCGATTTTTTAAATACTTCTATTCATTTCTGTTAGCCGGCGTAAAAGAATCGGAAAAAGTAGGAGAAAACAAATATTTCAACGTTAATTGTGTTTGTTCTGCCGTTAATAAGTGAAAGAAATAAAATATATACAATTAAAGCGCATTTAATATCAGGTGCGATCATACCAGCACTAATGCACCGGATCCCATCAGAACTCCGCAGTTAAGCGTGCTTGGGCGAGAGTAGTACTAGGATGGGTGACCTCCTGGGAAGTCCTTGTGTTGCACCTCTTTTTTGCGATTTTTTAAATACTTCTATTCATTTCTGTTAGCCGGCGTAAAAGAATCGGAAAAAGTAGGAGAAAACAAATATTTCAACGTTAATTGTGTTTGTTCTGCCGTTAATAAGTGAAAGAAATAAAATATATACAATTAAAGCGCATTTAATATCAGGTGCGATCATACCAGCACTAATGCACCGGATCCCATCAGAACTCCGCAGTTAAGCGTGCTTGGGCGAGAGTAGTACTAGGATGGGTGACCTCCTGGGAAGTCCTTGTGTTGCACCTCTTTTTTGCGTTAGCCGGCGTAAAAGAATCGGAAAAAGTAGGAGAAAACAAATATTTCAACGTTAATTGTGTTTGTTCTGCCGTTAATAAGTGAAAGAAATAAAATATATACAATTAAAGCGCATTTAATATCAGGTGCGATCATACCAGCACTAATGCACCGGATCCCATCAGAACTCCGCAGTTAAGCGTGCTTGGGCGAGAGTAGTACTAGGATGGGTGACCTCCTGGGAAGTCCTTGTGTTGCACCTCTTTTTTGCGATTTTTTAAATACTTCTATTCATTTCTGTTAGCCGGCGTAAAAGAATCGGAAAAAGTAGGAGAAAACAAATATTTCAACGTTAATTGTGTTTGTTCTGCCGTTAATAAGTGAAAGAAATAAAATATATACAATTAAAGCGCATTTAATATCAGGTGCGATCATACCAGCACTAATGCACCGGATCCCATCAGAACTCCGCAGTTAAGCGTGCTTGGGCGAGAGTAGTACTAGGATGGGTGACCTCCTGGGAAGTCCTTGTGTTGCACCTCTTTTTTGCGATTTTTTAAATACTTCTATTCATTTCTGTTAGCCGGCGTAAAAGAATCGGAAAAAGTAGGAGAAAACAAATATTTCAACGTTAATTGTGTTTGTTCTGCCGTTAATAAGTGAAAGAAATAAAATATATACAATTAAAGCGCATTTAATATCAGGTGCGATCATACCAGCACTAATGCACCGGATCCCATCAGAACTCCGCAGTTAAGCGTGCTTGGGCGAGAGTAGTACTAGGATGGGTGACCTCCTGGGAAGTCCTTGTGTTGCACCTCTTTTTTGCGATTTTTTAAATACTTCTATTCATTTCTGTTAGCCGGCGTAAAAGAATCGGAAAAAGTAGGAGAAAACAAATATTTCAACGTTAATTGTGTTTGTTCTGCCGTTAATAAGTGAAAGAAATAAAATATATACAATTAAAGCGCATTTAATATCAGGTGCGATCATACCAGCACTAATGCACCGGATCCCATCAGAACTCCGCAGTTAAGCGTGCTTGGGCGAGAGTAGTACTAGGATGGGTGACCTCCTGGGAAGTCCTTGTGTTGCACCTCTTTTTTGCGCTGTTAGCCGGCGTAAAAGAATCGGAAAAAGTAGGAGAAAACAAATATTTCAACGTTAATTGTGTTTGTTCTGCCGTTAATAAGTGAAAGAAATAAAATATATACAATTAAAGCGCATTTAATATCAGGTGCGATCATACCAGCACTAATGCACCGGATCCCATCAGAACTCCGCAGTTAAGCGTGCTTGGGCGAGAGTAGTACTAGGATGGGTGACCTCCTGGGAAGTCCTTGTGTTGCACCTCTTTTTTGCGATTTTTTAAATACTTCTATTCATTTCTGTTAGCCGGCGTAAAAGAATCGGAAAAAGTAGGAGAAAACAAATATTTCAACGTTAATTGTGTTTGTTCTGCCGTTAATAAGTGAAAGAAATAAAATATATACAATTAAAGCGCATTTAATATCAGGTGCGATCATACCAGCACTAATGCACCGGATCCCATCAGAACTCCGCAGTTAAGCGTGCTTGGGCGAGAGTAGTACTAGGATGGGTGACCTCCTGGGAAGTCCTTGTGTTGCACCTCTTTTTTGCGATTTTTTAAATACTTCTATTCATTTCTGTTAGCCGGCGTAAAAGAATCGGAAAAAGTAGGAGAAAACAAATATTTCAACGTTAATTGTGTTTGTTCTGCCGTTAATAAGTGAAAGAAATAAAATATATACAATTAAAGCGCATTTAATATCAGGTGCGATCATACCAGCACTAATGCACCGGATCCCATCAGAACTCCGCAGTTAAGCGTGCTTGGGCGAGAGTAGTACTAGGATGGGTGACCTCCTGGGAAGTCCTTGTGTTGCACCTCTTTTTTGCCGGCGTAAAAGAATCGGAAAAAGTAGGAGAAAACAAATATTTCAACGTTAATTGTGTTTGTTCTGCCGTTAATAAGTGAAAGAAATAAAATATATACAATTAAAGCGCATTTAATATCAGGTGCGATCATACCAGCACTAATGCACCGGATCCCATCAGAACTCCGCAGTTAAGCGTGCTTGGGCGAGAGTAGTACTAGGATGGGTGACCTCCTGGGAAGTCCTTGTGTTGCACCTCTTTTTTGCGATTTTTTAAATACTTCTATTCATTTCTGTTAGCCGGCGTAAAAGAATCGGAAAAAGTAGGAGAAAACAAATATTTCAACGTTAATTGTGTTTGTTCTGCCGTTAATAAGTGAAAGAAATAAAATATATACAATTAAAGCGCATTTAATATCAGGTGCGATCATACCAGCACTAATGCACCGGATCCCATCAGAACTCCGCAGTTAAGCGTGCTTGGGCGAGAGTAGTACTAGGATGGGTGACCTCCTGGGAAGTCCTTGTGTTGCACCTCTTTTTTGCGATTTTTTAAATACTTCTATTCATTTCTGTTAGCCGGCGTAAAAGAATCGGAAAAAGTAGGAGAAAACAAATATTTCAACGTTAATTGTGTTTGTTCTGCCGTTAATAAGTGAAAGAAATAAAATATATACAATTAAAGCGCATTTAATATCAGGTGCGATCATACCAGCACTAATGCACCGGATCCCATCAGAACTCCGCAGTTAAGCGTGCTTGGGCGAGAGTAGTACTAGGATGGGTGACCTCCTGGGAAGTCCTTGTGTTGCACCTCTTTTTTGCGATTTTTTAAATACTTCTATTCATTTCTGTTAGCCGGCGTAAAAGAATCGGAAAAAGTAGGAGAAAACAAATATTTCAACGTTAATTGTGTTTGTTCTGCCGTTAATAAGTGAAAGAAATAAAATATATACAATTAAAGCGCATTTAATATCAGGTGCGATCATACCAGCACTAATGCACCGGATCCCATCAGAACTCCGCAGTTAAGCGTGCTTGGGCGAGAGTAGTACTAGGATGGGTGACCTCCTGGGAAGTCCTTGTGTTGCACCTCTTTTTTGCTATTCATTTCTGTTAGCCGGCGTAAAAGAATCGGAAAAAGTAGGAGAAAACAAATATTTCAACGTTAATTGTGTTTGTTCTGCCGTTAATAAGTGAAAGAAATAAAATATATACAATTAAAGCGCATTTAATATCAGGTGCGATCATACCAGCACTAATGCACCGGATCCCATCAGAACTCCGCAGTTAAGCGTGCTTGGGCGAGAGTAGTACTAGGATGGGTGACCTCCTGGGAAGTCCTTGTGTTGCACCTCTTTTTTGCGATTTTTTAAATACTTCTATTCATTTCTGTTAGCCGGCGTAAAAGAATCGGAAAAAGTAGGAGAAAACAAATATTTCAACGTTAATTGTGTTTGTTCTGCCGTTAATAAGTGAAAGAAATAAAATATATACAATTAAAGCGCATTTAATATCAGGTGCGATCATACCAGCACTAATGCACCGGATCCCATCAGAACTCCGCAGTTAAGCGTGCTTGGGCGAGAGTAGTACTAGGATGGGTGACCTCCTGGGAAGTCCTTGTGTTGCACCTCTTTTTTGCGATTTTTTAAATACTTCTATTCATTTCTGTTAGCCGGCGTAAAAGAATCGGAAAAAGTAGGAGAAAACAAATATTTCAACGTTAATTGTGTTTGTTCTGCCGTTAATAAGTGAAAGAAATAAAATATATACAATTAAAGCGCATTTAATATCAGGTGCGATCATACCAGCACTAATGCACCGGATCCCATCAGAACTCCGCAGTTAAGCGTGCTTGGGCGAGAGTAGTACTAGGATGGGTGACCTCCTGGGAAGTCCTTGTGTTGCACCTCTTTTTTGCGATTTTTTAAATACTTCTATTCATTTCTGTTAGCCGGCGTAAAAGAATCGGAAAAAGTAGGAGAAAACAAATATTTCAACGTTAATTGTGTTTGTTCTGCCGTTAATAAGTGAAAGAAATAAAATATATACAATTAAAGCGCATTTAATATCAGGTGCGATCATACCAGCACTAATGCACCGGATCCCATCAGAACTCCGCAGTTAAGCGTGCTTGGGCGAGAGTAGTACTAGGATGGGTGACCTCCTGGGAAGTCCTTGTGTTGCACCTCTTTTTTGCTGTTAGCCGGCGTAAAAGAATCGGAAAAAGTAGGAGAAAACAAATATTTCAACGTTAATTGTGTTTGTTCTGCCGTTAATAAGTGAAAGAAATAAAATATATACAATTAAAGCGCATTTAATATCAGGTGCGATCATACCAGCACTAATGCACCGGATCCCATCAGAACTCCGCAGTTAAGCGTGCTTGGGCGAGAGTAGTACTAGGATGGGTGACCTCCTGGGAAGTCCTTGTGTTGCACCTCTTTTTTGCGATTTTTTAAATACTTCTATTCATTTCTGTTAGCCGGCGTAAAAGAATCGGAAAAAGTAGGAGAAAACAAATATTTCAACGTTAATTGTGTTTGTTCTGCCGTTAATAAGTGAAAGAAATAAAATATATACAATTAAAGCGCATTTAATATCAGGTGCGATCATACCAGCACTAATGCACCGGATCCCATCAGAACTCCGCAGTTAAGCGTGCTTGGGCGAGAGTAGTACTAGGATGGGT
Source organism: Lathyrus oleraceus (assembly GCF_024323335.1). NCBI lineage: Eukaryota > Viridiplantae > Streptophyta > Magnoliopsida > Fabales > Fabaceae > Lathyrus > Lathyrus oleraceus. The sequence goes on along the minus strand of NW_026112741.1, from coordinate 33,046 downwards.
GACCTCCTGGGAAGTCCTTGTGTTGCACCTCTTTTTTGCGATTTTTTAAATACTTCTATTCATTTCTGTTAGCCGGCGTAAAAGAATCGGAAAAAGTAGGAGAAAACAAATATTTCAACGTTAATTGTGTTTGTTCTGCCGTTAATAAGTGAAAGAAATAAAATATATACAATTAAAGCGCATTTAATATCAGGTGCGATCATACCAGCACTAATGCACCGGATCCCATCAGAACTCCGCAGTTAAGCGTGCTTGGGCGAGAGTAGTACTAGGATGGGTGACCTCCTGGGAAGTCCTTGTGTTGCACCTCTTTTTTGCGATTTTTTAAATACTTCTATTCATTTCTGTTAGCCGGCGTAAAAGAATCGGAAAAAGTAGGAGAAAACAAATATTTCAACGTTAATTGTGTTTGTTCTGCCGTTAATAAGTGAAAGAAATAAAATATATACAATTAAAGCGCATTTAATATCAGGTGCGATCATACCAGCACTAATGCACCGGATCCCATCAGAACTCCGCAGTTAAGCGTGCTTGGGCGAGAGTAGTACTAGGATGGGTGACCTCCTGGGAAGTCCTTGTGTTGCACCTCTTTTTTGCGATTTTTTAAATACTTCTATTCATTTCTGTTAGCCGGCGTAAAAGAATCGGAAAAAGTAGGAGAAAACAAATATTTCAACGTTAATTGTGTTTGTTCTGCCGTTAATAAGTGAAAGAAATAAAATATATACAATTAAAGCGCATTTAATATCAGGTGCGATCATACCAGCACTAATGCACCGGATCCCATCAGAACTCCGCAGTTAAGCGTGCTTGGGCGAGAGTAGTACTAGGATGGGTGACCTCCTGGGAAGTCCTTGTGTTGCACCTCTTTTTTGCTGTTAGCCGGCGTAAAAGAATCGGAAAAAGTAGGAGAAAACAAATATTTCAACGTTAATTGTGTTTGTTCTGCCGTTAATAAGTGAAAGAAATAAAATATATACAATTAAAGCGCATTTAATATCAGGTGCGATCATACCAGCACTAATGCACCGGATCCCATCAGAACTCCGCAGTTAAGCGTGCTTGGGCGAGAGTAGTACTAGGATGGGTGACCTCCTGGGAAGTCCTTGTGTTGCACCTCTTTTTTGCGATTTTTTAAATACTTCTATTCATTTCTGTTAGCCGGCGTAAAAGAATCGGAAAAAGTAGGAGAAAACAAATATTTCAACGTTAATTGTGTTTGTTCTGCCGTTAATAAGTGAAAGAAATAAAATATATACAATTAAAGCGCATTTAATATCAGGTGCGATCATACCAGCACTAATGCACCGGATCCCATCAGAACTCCGCAGTTAAGCGTGCTTGGGCGAGAGTAGTACTAGGATGGGTGACCTCCTGGGAAGTCCTTGTGTTGCACCTCTTTTTTGCGATTTTTTAAATACTTCTATTCATTTCTGTTAGCCGGCGTAAAAGAATCGGAAAAAGTAGGAGAAAACAAATATTTCAACGTTAATTGTGTTTGTTCTGCCGTTAATAAGTGAAAGAAATAAAATATATACAATTAAAGCGCATTTAATATCAGGTGCGATCATACCAGCACTAATGCACCGGATCCCATCAGAACTCCGCAGTTAAGCGTGCTTGGGCGAGAGTAGTACTAGGATGGGTGACCTCCTGGGAAGTCCTTGTGTTGCACCTCTTTTTTGCGATTTTTTAAATACTTCTATTCATTTCTGTTAGCCGGCGTAAAAGAATCGGAAAAAGTAGGAGAAAACAAATATTTCAACGTTAATTGTGTTTGTTCTGCCGTTAATAAGTGAAAGAAATAAAATATATACAATTAAAGCGCATTTAATATCAGGTGCGATCATACCAGCACTAATGCACCGGATCCCATCAGAACTCCGCAGTTAAGCGTGCTTGGGCGAGAGTAGTACTAGGATGGGTGACCTCCTGGGAAGTCCTTGTGTTGCACCTCTTTTTTGCGATTTTTTAAATACTTCTATTCATTTCTGTTAGCCGGCGTAAAAGAATCGGAAAAAGTAGGAGAAAACAAATATTTCAACGTTAATTGTGTTTGTTCTGCCGTTAATAAGTGAAAGAAATAAAATATATACAATTAAAGCGCATTTAATATCAGGTGCGATCATACCAGCACTAATGCACCGGATCCCATCAGAACTCCGCAGTTAAGCGTGCTTGGGCGAGAGTAGTACTAGGATGGGTGACCTCCTGGGAAGTCCTTGTGTTGCACCTCTTTTTTGCTTTCTTTCATTTCTGTTAGCCGGCGTAAAAGAATCGGAAAAAGTAGGAGAAAACAAATATTTCAACGTTAATTGTGTTTGTTCTGCCGTTAATAAGTGAAAGAAATAAAATATATACAATTAAAGCGCATTTAATATCAGGTGCGATCATACCAGCACTAATGCACCGGATCCCATCAGAACTCCGCAGTTAAGCGTGCTTGGGCGAGAGTAGTACTAGGATGGGTGACCTCCTGGGAAGTCCTTGTGTTGCACCTCTTTTTTGCGATTTTTTAAATACTTCTATTCATTTCTGTTAGCCGGCGTAAAAGAATCGGAAAAAGTAGGAGAAAACAAATATTTCAACGTTAATTGTGTTTGTTCTGCCGTTAATAAGTGAAAGAAATAAAATATATACAATTAAAGCGCATTTAATATCAGGTGCGATCATACCAGCACTAATGCACCGGATCCCATCAGAACTCCGCAGTTAAGCGTGCTTGGGCGAGAGTAGTACTAGGATGGGTGACCTCCTGGGAAGTCCTTGTGTTGCACCTCTACTAGGATGGGTGACCTCCTGGGAAGTCCTTGTGTTGCACCTCTTTTTTGCGATTTTTTAAATACTTCTATTCATTTCTGTTAGCCGGCGTAAAAGAATCGGAAAAAGTAGGAGAAAACAAATATTTCAACGTTAATTGTGTTTGTTCTGCCGTTAATAAGTGAAAGAAATAAAATATATACAATTAAAGCGCATTTAATATCAGGTGCGATCATACCAGCACTAATGCACCGGATCCCATCAGAACTCCGCAGTTAAGCGTGCTTGGGCGAGAGTAGTACTAGGATGGGTGACCTCCTGGGAAGTCCTTGTGTTGCACCTCTTTTTTGCGATTTTTTAAATACTTCTATTCATTTCTGTTAGCCGGCGTAAAAGAATCGGAAAAAGTAGGAGAAAACAAATATTTCAACGTTAATTGTGTTTGTTCTGCCGTTAATAAGTGAAAGAAATAAAATATATACAATTAAAGCGCATTTAATATCAGGTGCGATCATACCAGCACTAATGCACCGGATCCCATCAGAACTCCGCAGTTAAGCGTGCTTGGGCGAGAGTAGTACTAGGATGGGTGACCTCCTGGGAAGTCCTTGTGTTGCACCTCTTTTTTGCGACGGCGTAAAAGAATCGGAAAAAGTAGGAGAAAACAAATATTTCAACGTTAATTGTGTTTGTTCTGCCGTTAATAAGTGAAAGAAATAAAATATATACAATTAAAGCGCATTTAATATCAGGTGCGATCATACCAGCACTAATGCACCGGATCCCATCAGAACTCCGCAGTTAAGCGTGCTTGGGCGAGAGTAGTACTAGGATGGGTGACCTCCTGGGAAGTCCTTGTGTTGCACCTCTTTTTTGCGATTTTTTAAATACTTCTATTCATTTCTGTTAGCCGGCGTAAAAGAATCGGAAAAAGTAGGAGAAAACAAATATTTCAACGTTAATTGTGTTTGTTCTGCCGTTAATAAGTGAAAGAAATAAAATATATACAATTAAAGCGCATTTAATATCAGGTGCGATCATACCAGCACTAATGCACCGGATCCCATCAGAACTCCGCAGTTAAGCGTGCTTGGGCGAGAGTAGTACTAGGATGGGTGACCTCCTGGGAAGTCCTTGTGTTGGCCGGCGTAAAAGAATCGGAAAAAGTAGGAGAAAACAAATATTTCAACGTTAATTGTGTTTGTTCTGCCGTTAATAAGTGAAAGAAATAAAATATATACAATTAAAGCGCATTTAATATCAGGTGCGATCATACCAGCACTAATGCACCGGATCCCATCAGAACTCCGCAGTTAAGCGTGCTTGGGCGAGAGTAGTACTAGGATGGGTGACCTCCTGGGAAGTCCTTGTGTTGCACCTCTTTTTTGCGATTTTTTAAATACTTCTATTCATTTCTGTTAGCCGGCGTAAAAGAATCGGAAAAAGTAGGAGAAAACAAATATTTCAACGTTAATTGTGTTTGTTCTGGGATTAAGTAGGGGGGTAGTGGGTCGGTGGAGATGACCGTTAATAAGTGAAAGAAATAAAATATATACAATTAAAGCGCATTTAATATCAGGTGCGATCATACCAGCACTAATGCACCGGATCCCATCAGAACTCCGCAGTTAAGCGTGCTTGGGCGAGAGTAGTACTAGGATGGGTGACCTCCTGGGAAGTCCTTGTGTTGCACCTCTTTTTTGCGATTTTTTAAATACTTCTATTCATTTCTGTTAGCCGGCGTAAAAGAATCGGAAAAAGTAGGAGAAAACAAATATTTCAACGTTAATTGTGTTTGTTCTGCCGTTAATAAGTGAAAGAAATAAAATATATACAATTAAAGCGCATTTAATATCAGGTGCGATCATACCAGCACTAATGCACCGGATCCCATCAGAACTCCGCAGTTAAGCGTGCTTGGGCGAGAGTAGTACTAGGATGGGTGACCTCCTGGGAAGTCCTTGTGTTGCACCTCTTTTTGCGATTTTTTAAATACTTCTATTCATTTCTGTTAGCCGGCGTAAAAGAATCGGAAAAAGTAGGAGAAAACAAATATTTCAACGTTAATTGTGTTTGTTCTGCCGTTAATAAGTGAAAGAAATAAAATATATACAATTAAAGCGCATTTAATATCAGGTGCGATCATACCAGCACTAATGCACCGGATCCCATCAGAACTCCGCAGTTAAGCGTGCTTGGGCGAGAGTAGTACTAGGATGGGTGACCTCCTGGGAAGTCCTTGTGTTGCACCTCTTTTTTGCGATTTTTTAAATACTTCTATTCATTTCTGTTAGCCGGCGTAAAAGAATCGGAAAAAGTAGGAGAAAACAAATATTTCAACGTTAATTGTGTTTGTTCTGCCGTTAATAAGTGAAAGAAATAAAATATATACAATTAAAGCGCATTTAATATCAGGTGCGATCATACCAGCACTAATGCACCGGATCCCATCAGAACTCCGCAGTTAAGCGTGCTTGGGCGAGAGTAGTACTAGGATGGGTGACCTCCTGGGAAGTCCTTGTGTTGCACCTCTTTTTTGCGATTTTTTAAATACTTCTATTCATTTCTGTTAGCCGGCGTAAAAGAATCGGAAAAAGTAGGAGAAAACAAATATTTCAACGTTAATTGTGTTTGTTCTGCCGTTAATAAGTGAAAGAAATAAAATATATACAATTAAAGCGCATTTAATATCAGGTGCGATCATACCAGCACTAATGCACCGGATCCCATCAGAACTCCGCAGTTAAGCGTGCTTGGGCGAGAGTAGTACTAGGATGGGTGACCTCCTGGGAAGTCCTTGTGTTGCACCTCTTTTTTGCGATTTTTTAAATACTTCTATTCATTTCTGTTAGCCGGCGTAAAAGAATCGGAAAAAGTAGGAGAAAACAAATATTTCAACGTTAATTGTGTTTGTTCTGCCGTTAATAAGTGAAAGAAATAAAATATATACAATTAAAGCGCATTTAATATCAGGTGCGATCATACCAGCACTAATGCACCGGATCCCATCAGAACTCCGCAGTTAAGCGTGCTTGGGCGAGAGTAGTACTAGGATGGGTGACCTCCTGGGAAGTCCTTGTGTTGCACCTCTTTTTTGCGATTTTTTAAATACTTCTATTCATTTCTGTTAGCCGGCGTAAAAGAATCGGAAAAAGTAGGAGAAAACAAATATTTCAACGTTAATTGTGTTTGTTCTGCCGTTAATAAGTGAAAGAAATAAAATATATACAATTAAAGCGCATTTAATATCAGGTGCGATCATACCAGCACTAATGCACCGGATCCCATCAGAACTCCGCAGTTAAGCGTGCTTGGGCGAGAGTAGTACTAGGATGGGTGACCTCCTGGGAAGTCCTTGTGTTGCACCTCTTTTTTGCGATTTTTTAAATACTTCTATTCATTTCTGTTAGCCGGCGTAAAAGAATCGGAAAAAGTAGGAGAAAACAAATATTTCAACGTTAATTGTGTTTGTTCTGCCGTTAATAAGTGAAAGAAATAAAATATATACAATTAAAGCGCATTTAATATCAGGTGCGATCATACCAGCACTAATGCACCGGATCCCATCAGAACTCCGCAGTTAAGCGTGCTTGGGCGAGAGTAGTACTAGGATGGGTGACCTCCTGGGAAGTCCTTGTGTTGCACCTCTTTTTTGCGATTTTTTAAATACTTCTATTCATTTCTGTTAGCCGGCGTAAAAGAATCGGAAAAAGTAGGAGAAAACAAATATTTCAACGTTAATTGTGTTTGTTCTGCCGTTAATAAGTGAAAGAAATAAAATATATACAATTAAAGCGCATTTAATATCAGGTGCGATCATACCAGCACTAATGCACCGGATCCCATCAGAACTCCGCAGTTAAGCGTGCTTGGGCGAGAGTAGTACTAGGATGGGTGACCTCCTGGGAAGTCCTTGTGTTGCACCTCTTTTTTGCGATTTTTTAAATACTTCTATTCATTTCTGTTAGCCGGCGTAAAAGAATCGGAAAAAGTAGGAGAAAACAAATATTTCAACGTTAATTGTGTTTGTTCTGCCGTTAATAAGTGAAAGAAATAAAATATATACAATTAAAGCGCATTTAATATCAGGTGCGATCATACCAGCACTAATGCACCGGATCCCATCAGAACTCCGCAGTTAAGCGTGCTTGGGCGAGAGTAGTACTAGGATGGGTGACCTCCTGGGAAGTCCTTGTGTTGCACCTCTTTTTTGCGATTTTTTAAATACTTCTATTCATTTCTGTTAGCCGGCGTAAAAGAATCGGAAAAAGTAGGAGAAAACAAATATTTCAACGTTAATTGTGTTTGTTCTGCCGTTAATAAGTGAAAGAAATAAAATATATACAATTAAAGCGCATTTAATATCAGGTGCGATCATACCAGCACTAATGCACCGGATCCCATCAGAACTCCGCAGTTAAGCGTGCTTGGGCGAGAGTAGTACTAGGATGGGTGACCTCCTGGGAAGTCCTTGTGTTGCACCTCTTTTTTGCGATTTTTTAAATACTTCTATTCATTTCTGTTAGCCGGCGTAAAAGAATCGGAAAAAGTAGGAGAAAACAAATATTTCAACGTTAATTGTGTTTGTTCTGCCGTTAATAAGTGAAAGAAATAAAATATATACAATTAAAGCGCATTTAATATCAGGTGCGATCATACCAGCACTAATGCACCGGATCCCATCAGAACTCCGCAGTTAAGCGTGCTTGGGCGAGAGTAGTACTAGGATGGGTGACCTCCTGGGAAGTCCTTGTGTTGCACCTCTTTTTTGCGATTTTTTAAATACTTCTATTCATTTCTGTTAGCCGGCGTAAAAGAATCGGAAAAAGTAGGAGAAAACAAATATTTCAACGTTAATTGTGTTTGTTCTGCCGTTAATAAGTGAAAGAAATAAAATATATACAATTAAAGCGCATTTAATATCAGGTGCGATCATACCAGCACTAATGCACCGGATCCCATCAGAACTCCGCAGTTAAGCGTGCTTGGGCGAGAGTAGTACTAGGATGGGTGACCTCCTGGGAAGTCCTTGTGTTGCACCTCTTTTTTGCGATTTTTTAAATACTTCTATTCATTTCTGTTAGCCGGCGTAAAAGAATCGGAAAAAGTAGGAGAAAACAAATATTTCAACGTTAATTGTGTTTGTTCTGCCGTTAATAAGTGAAAGAAATAAAATATATACAATTAAAGCGCATTTAATATCAGGTGCGATCATACCAGCACTAATGCACCGGATCCCATCAGAACTCCGCAGTTAAGCGTGCTTGGGCGAGAGTAGTACTAGGATGGGTGACCTCCTGGGAAGTCCTTGTGTTGCACCTCTTTTTTGCGATTTTTTAAATACTTCTATTCATTTCTGTTAGCCGGCGTAAAAGAATCGGAAAAAGTAGGAGAAAACAAATATTTCAACGTTAATTGTGTTTGTTCTGCCGTTAATAAGTGAAAGAAATAAAATATATACAATTAAAGCGCATTTAATATCAGGTGCGATCATACCAGCACTAATGCACCGGATCCCATCAGAACTCCGCAGTTAAGCGTGCTTGGGCGAGAGTAGTACTAGGATGGGTGACCTCCTGGGAAGTCCTTGTGTTGCACCTCTTTTTTGCGATTTTTTAAATACTTCTATTCATTTCTGTTAGCCGGCGTAAAAGAATCGGAAAAAGTAGGAGAAAACAAATATTTCAACGTTAATTGTGTTTGTTCTGCCGTTAATAAGTGAAAGAAATAAAATATATACAATTAAAGCGCATTTAATATCAGGTGCGATCATACCAGCACTAATGCACCGGATCCCATCAGAACTCCGCAGTTAAGCGTGCTTGGGCGAGAGTAGTACTAGGATGGGTGACCTCCTGGGAAGTCCTTGTGTTGCACCTCTTTTTTGCGATTTTTTAAATACTTCTATTCATTTCTGTTAGCCGGCGTAAAAGAATCGGAAAAAGTAGGAGAAAACAAATATTTCAACGTTAATTGTGTTTGTTCTGCCGTTAATAAGTGAAAGAAATAAAATATATACAATTAAAGCGCATTTAATATCAGGTGCGATCATACCAGCACTAATGCACCGGATCCCATCAGAACTCCGCAGTTAAGCGTGCTTGGGCGAGAGTAGTACTAGGATGGGTGACCTCCTGGGAAGTCCTTGTGTTGCACCTCTTTTTTGCGATTTTTTAAATACTTCTATTCATTTCTGTTAGCCGGCGTAAAAGAATCGGAAAAAGTAGGAGAAAACAAATATTTCAACGTTAATTGTGTTTGTTCTGCCGTTAATAAGTGAAAGAAATAAAATATATACAATTAAAGCGCATTTAATATCAGGTGCGATCATACCAGCACTAATGCACCGGATCCCATCAGAACTCCGCAGTTAAGCGTGCTTGGGCGAGAGTAGTACTAGGATGGGTGACCTCCTGGGAAGTCCTTGTGTTGCACCTCTTTTTTGCGATTTTTTAAATACTTCTATTCATTTCTGTTAGCCGGCGTAAAAGAATCGGAAAAAGTAGGAGAAAACAAATATTTCAACGTTAATTGTGTTTGTTCTGCCGTTAATAAGTGAAAGAAATAAAATATATACAATTAAAGCGCATTTAATATCAGGTGCGATCATACCAGCACTAATGCACCGGATCCCATCAGAACTCCGCAGTTAAGCGTGCTTGGGCGAGAGTAGTACTAGGATGGGTGACCTCCTGGGAAGTCCTTGTGTTGCACCTCTTTTTTGCGATTTTTTAAATACTTCTATTCATTTCTGTTAGCCGGCGTAAAAGAATCGGAAAAAGTAGGAGAAAACAAATATTTCAACGTTAATTGTGTTTGTTCTGCCGTTAATAAGTGAAAGAAATAAAATATATACAATTAAAGCGCATTTAATATCAGGTGCGATCATACCAGCACTAATGCACCGGATCCCATCAGAACTCCGCAGTTAAGCGTGCTTGGGCGAGAGTAGTACTAGGATGGGTGACCTCCTGGGAAGTCCTTGTGTTGCACCTCTTTTTTGCGATTTTTTAAATACTTCTATTCATTTCTGTTAGCCGGCGTAAAAGAATCGGAAAAAGTAGGAGAAAACAAATATTTCAACGTTAATTGTGTTTGTTCTGCCGTTAATAAGTGAAAGAAATAAAATATATACAATTAAAGCGCATTTAATATCAGGTGCGATCATACCAGCACTAATGCACCGGATCCCATCAGAACTCCGCAGTTAAGCGTGCTTGGGCGAGAGTAGTACTAGGATGGGTGACCTCCTGGGAAGTCCTTGTGTTGCACCTCTTTTTTGCGATTTTTTAAATACTTCTATTCATTTCTGTTAGCCGGCGTAAAAGAATCGGAAAAAGTAGGAGAAAACAAATATTTCAACGTTAATTGTGTTTGTTCTGCCGTTAATAAGTGAAAGAAATAAAATATATACAATTAAAGCGCATTTAATATCAGGTGCGATCATACCAGCACTAATGCACCGGATCCCATCAGAACTCCGCAGTTAAGCGTGCTTGGGCGAGAGTAGTACTAGGATGGGTGACCTCCTGGGAAGTCCTTGTGTTGCACCTCTTTTTTGCGATTTTTTAAATACTTCTATTCATTTCTGTTAGCCGGCGTAAAAGAATCGGAAAAAGTAGGAGAAAACAAATATTTCAACGTTAATTGTGTTTGTTCTGCCGTTAATAAGTGAAAGAAATAAAATATATACAATTAAAGCGCATTTAATATCAGGTGCGATCATACCAGCACTAATGCACCGGATCCCATCAGAACTCCGCAGTTAAGCGTGCTTGGGCGAGAGTAGTACTAGGATGGGTGACCTCCTGGGAAGTCCTTGTGTTGCACCTCTTTTTTGCGATTTTTTAAATACTTCTATTCATTTCTGTTAGCCGGCGTAAAAGAATCGGAAAAAGTAGGAGAAAACAAATATTTCAACGTTAATTGTGTTTGTTCTGCCGTTAATAAGTGAAAGAAATAAAATATATACAATTAAAGCGCATTTAATATCAGGTGCGATCATACCAGCACTAATGCACCGGATCCCATCAGAACTCCGCAGTTAAGCGTGCTTGGGCGAGAGTAGTACTAGGATGGGTGACCTCCTGGGAAGTCCTTGTGTTGCACCTCTTTTTTGCGATTTTTTAAATACTTCTATTCATTTCTGTTAGCCGGCGTAAAAGAATCGGAAAAAGTAGGAGAAAACAAATATTTCAACGTTAATTGTGTTTGTTCTGCCGTTAATAAGTGAAAGAAATAAAATATATACAATTAAAGCGCATTTAATATCAGGTGCGATCATACCAGCACTAATGCACCGGATCCCATCAGAACTCCGCAGTTAAGCGTGCTTGGGCGAGAGTAGTACTAGGATGGGTGACCTCCTGGGAAGTCCTTGTGTTGCACCTCTTTTTGCGATTTTTTAAATACTTCTATTCATTTCTGTTAGCCGGCGTAAAAGAATCGGAAAAAGTAGGAGAAAACAAATATTTCAACGTTAATTGTGTTTGTTCTGCCGTTAATAAGTGAAAGAAATAAAATATATACAATTAAAGCGCATTTAATATCAGGTGCGATCATACCAGCACTAATGCACCGGATCCCATCAGAACTCCGCAGTTAAGCGTGCTTGGGCGAGAGTAGTACTAGGATGGGTGACCTCCTGGGAAGTCCTTGTGTTGCACCTCTTTTTTGCGATTTTTTAAATACTTCTATTCATTTCTGTTAGCCGGCGTAAAAGAATCGGAAAAAGTAGGAGAAAACAAATATTTCAACGTTAATTGTGTTTGTTCTGCCGTTAATAAGTGAAAGAAATAAAATATATACAATTAAAGCGCATTTAATATCAGGTGCGATCATACCAGCACTAATGCACCGGATCCCATCAGAACTCCGCAGTTAAGCGTGCTTGGGCGAGAGTAGTACTAGGATGGGTGACCTCCTGGGAAGTCCTTGTGTTGCACCTCTTTTTTGCGATTTTTTAAATACTTCTATTCATTTCTGTTAGCCGGCGTAAAAGAATCGGAAAAAGTAGGAGAAAACAAATATTTCAACGTTAATTGTGTTTGTTCTGCCGTTAATAAGTGAAAGAAATAAAATATATACAATTAAAGCGCATTTAATATCAGGTGCGATCATACCAGCACTAATGCACCGGATCCCATCAGAACTCCGCAGTTAAGCGTGCTTGGGCGAGAGTAGTACTAGGATGGGTGACCTCCTGGGAAGTCCTTGTGTTGCACCTCTTTTTTGCGATTTTTTAAATACTTCTATTCATTTCTGTTAGCCGGCGTAAAAGAATCGGAAAAAGTAGGAGAAAACAAATATTTCAACGTTAATTGTGTTTGTTCTGCCGTTAATAAGTGAAAGAAATAAAATATATACAATTAAAGCGCATTTAATATCAGGTGCGATCATACCAGCACTAATGCACCGGATCCCATCAGAACTCCGCAGTTAAGCGTGCTTGGGCGAGAGTAGTACTAGGATGGGTGACCTCCTGGGAAGTCCTTGTGTTGCACCTCTTTTTTGCGATTTTTTAAATACTTCTATTCATTTCTGTTAGCCGGCGTAAAAGAATCGGAAAAAGTAGGAGAAAACAAATATTTCAACGTTAATTGTGTTTGTTCTGCCGTTAATAAGTGAAAGAAATAAAATATATACAATTAAAGCGCATTTAATATCAGGTGCGATCATACCAGCACTAATGCACCGGATCCCATCAGAACTCCGCAGTTAAGCGTGCTTGGGCGAGAGTAGTACTAGGATGGGTGACCTCCTGGGAAGTCCTTGTGTTGCACCTCTTTTTTGCGATTTTTTAAATACTTCTATTCATTTCTGTTAGCCGGCGTAAAAGAATCGGAAAAAGTAGGAGAAAACAAATATTTCAACGTTAATTGTGTTTGTTCTGCCGTTAATAAGTGAAAGAAATAAAATATATACAATTAAAGCGCATTTAATATCAGGTGCGATCATACCAGCACTAATGCACCGGATCCCATCAGAACTCCGCAGTTAAGCGTGCTTGGGCGAGAGTAGTACTAGGATGGGTGACCTCCTGGGAAGTCCTTGTGTTGCACCTCTTTTTTGCGATTTTTTAAATACTTCTATTCATTTCTGTTAGCCGGCGTAAAAGAATCGGAAAAAGTAGGAGAAAACAAATATTTCAACGTTAATTGTGTTTGTTCTGCCGTTAATAAGTGAAAGAAATAAAATATATACAATTAAAGCGCATTTAATATCAGGTGCGATCATACCAGCACTAATGCACCGGATCCCATCAGAACTCCGCAGTTAAGCGTGCTTGGGCGAGAGTAGTACTAGGATGGGTGACCTCCTGGGAAGTCCTTGTGTTGCACCTCTTTTTTGCGATTTTTTAAATACTTCTATTCATTTCTGTTAGCCGGCGTAAAAGAATCGGAAAAAGTAGGAGAAAACAAATATTTCAACGTTAATTGTGTTTGTTCTGCCGTTAATAAGTGAAAGAAATAAAATATATACAATTAAAGCGCATTTAATATCAGGTGCGATCATACCAGCACTAATGCACCGGATCCCATCAGAACTCCGCAGTTAAGCGTGCTTGGGCGAGAGTAGTACTAGGATGGGTGACCTCCTGGGAAGTCCTTGTGTTGCACCTCTTTTTTGCGATTTTTTAAATACTTCTATTCATTTCTGTTAGCCGGCGTAAAAGAATCGGAAAAAGTAGGAGAAAACAAATATTTCAACGTTAATTGTGTTTGTTCTGCCGTTAATAAGTGAAAGAAATAAAATATATACAATTAAAGCGCATTTAATATCAGGTGCGATCATACCAGCACTAATGCACCGGATCCCATCAGAACTCCGCAGTTAAGCGTGCTTGGGCGAGAGTAGTACTAGGATGGGTGACCTCCTGGGAAGTCCTTGTGTTGCACCTCTTTTTTGCGATTTTTTAAATACTTCTATTCATTTCTGTTAGCCGGCGTAAAAGAATCGGAAAAAGTAGGAGAAAACAAATATTTCAACGTTAATTGTGTTTGTTCTGCCGTTAATAAGTGAAAGAAATAAAATATATACAATTAAAGCGCATTTAATATCAGGTGCGATCATACCAGCACTAATGCACCGGATCCCATCAGAACTCCGCAGTTAAGCGTGCTTGGGCGAGAGTAGTACTAGGATGGGTGACCTCCTGGGAAGTCCTTGTGTTGCACCTCTTTTTTGCGATTTTTTAAATACTTCTATTCATTTCTGTTAGCCGGCGTAAAAGAATCGGAAAAAGTAGGAGAAAACAAATATTTCAACGTTAATTGTGTTTGTTCTGCCGTTAATAAGTGAAAGAAATAAAATATATACAATTAAAGCGCATTTAATATCAGGTGCGATCATACCAGCACTAATGCACCGGATCCCATCAGAACTCCGCAGTTAAGCGTGCTTGGGCGAGAGTAGTACTAGGATGGGTGACCTCCTGGGAAGTCCTTGTGTTGCACCTCTTTTTTGCGATTTTTTAAATACTTCTATTCATTTCTGTTAGCCGGCGTAAAAGAATCGGAAAAAAGTAGGAGAAAACAAATATTTCAACGTTAATTGTGTTTGTTCTGCCGTTAATAAGTGAAAGAAATAAAATATATACAATTAAAGCGCATTTAATATCAGGTGCGATCATACCAGCACTAATGCACCGGATCCCATCAGAACTCCGCAGTTAAGCGTGCTTGGGCGAGAGTAGTACTAGGATGGGTGACCTCCTGGGAAGTCCTTGTGTTGCACCTCTTTTTTGCGATTTTTTAAATACTTCTATTCATTTCTGTTAGCCGGCGTAAAAGAATCGGAAAAAAGTAGGAGAAAACAAATATTTCAACGTTAATTGTGTTTGTTCTGCCGTTAATAAGTGAAAGAAATAAAATATATACAATTAAAGCGCATTTAATATCAGGTGCGATCATACCAGCACTAATGCACCGGATCCCATCAGAACTCCGCAGTTAAGCGTGCTTGGGCGAGAGTAGTACTAGGATGGGTGACCTCCTGGGAAGTCCTTGTGTTGCACCTCTTTTTTGCGATTTTTTAAATACTTCTATTCATTTCTGTTAGCCGGCGTAAAAGAATCGGAAAAAAGTAGGAGAAAACAAATATTTCAACGTTAATTGTGTTTGTTCTGCCGTTAATAAGTGAAAGAAATAAAATATATACAATTAAAGCGCATTTAATATCAGGTGCGATCATACCAGCACTAATGCACCGGATCCCATCAGAACTCCGCAGTTAAGCGTGCTTGGGCGAGAGTAGTACTAGGATGGGTGACCTCCTGGGAAGTCCTTGTGTTGCACCCTTTTTTGCGATTTTTTAAATACTTCTATTCATTTCTGTTAGCCGGCGTAAAAGAATCGGAAAAAGTAGGAGAAAACAAATATTTCAACGTTAATTGTGTTTGTTCTGCCGTTAATAAGTGAAAGAAATAAAATATATACAATTAAAGCGCATTTAATATCAGGTGCGATCATACCAGCACTAATGCACCGGATCCCATCAGAACTCCGCAGTTAAGCGTGCTTGGGCGAGAGTAGTACTAGGATGGGTGACCTCCTGGGAAGTCCTTGTGTTGCACCTCTTTTTTGCGATTTTTTAAATACTTCTATTCATTTCTGTTAGCCGGCGTAAAAGAATCGGAAAAAAGTAGGAGAAAACAAATATTTCAACGTTAATTGTGTTTGTTCTGCCGTTAATAAGTGAAAGAAATAAAATATATACAATTAAAGCGCATTTAATATCAGGTGCGATCATACCAGCACTAATGCACCGGATCCCATCAGAACTCCGCAGTTAAGCGTGCTTGGGCGAGAGTAGTACTAGGATGGGTGACCTCCTGGGAAGTCCTTGTGTTGCACCTCTTTTTGCGATTTTTTAAATACTTCTATTCATTTCTGTTAGCCGGCGTAAAAGAATCGGAAAAAGTAGGAGAAAACAAATATTTCAACGTTAATTGTGTTTGTTCTGCCGTTAATAAGTGAAAGAAATAAAATATATACAATTAAAGCGCATTTAATATCAGGTGCGATCATACCAGCACTAATGCACCGGATCCCATCAGAACTCCGCAGTTAAGCGTGCTTGGGCGAGAGTAGTACTAGGATGGGTGACCTCCTGGGAAGTCCTTGTGTTGCACCTCTTTTTTGCGATTTTTTAAATACTTCTATTCATTTCTGTTAGCCGGCGTAAAAGAATCGGAAAAAAGTAGGAGAAAACAAATATTTCAACGTTAATTGTGTTTGTTCTGCCGTTAATAAGTGAAAGAAATAAAATATATACAATTAAAGCGCATTTAATATCAGGTGCGATCATACCAGCACTAATGCACCGGATCCCATCAGAACTCCGCAGTTAAGCGTGCTTGGGCGAGAGTAGTACTAGGATGGGTGACCTCCTGGGAAGTCCTTGTGTTGCACCTCTTTTTGCGATTTTTTAAATACTTCTATTCATTTCTGTTAGCCGGCGTAAAAGAATCGGAAAAAAGTAGGAGAAAACAAATATTTCAACGTTAATTGTGTTTGTTCTGCCGTTAATAAGTGAAAGAAATAAAATATATACAATTAAAGCGCATTTAATATCAGGTGCGATCATACCAGCACTAATGCACCGGATCCCATCAGAACTCCGCAGTTAAGCGTGCTTGGGCGAGAGTAGTACTAGGATGGGTGACCTCCTGGGAAGTCCTTGTGTTGCACCTCTTTTTTGCGATTTTTTAAATACTTCTATTCATTTCTGTTAGCCGGCGTAAAAGAATCGGAAAAAGTAGGAGAAAACAAATATTTCAACGTTAATTGTGTTTGTTCTGCCGTTAATAAGTGAAAGAAATAAAATATATACAATTAAAGCGCATTTAATATCAGGTGCGATCATACCAGCACTAATGCACCGGATCCCATCAGAACTCCGCAGTTAAGCGTGCTTGGGCGAGAGTAGTACTAGGATGGGTGACCTCCTGGGAAGTCCTTGTGTTGCACCTCTTTTTTGCGATTTTTTAAATACTTCTATTCATTTCTGTTAGCCGGCGTAAAAGAATCGGAAAAAAGTAGGAGAAAACAAATATTTCAACGTTAATTGTGTTTGTTCTGCCGTTAATAAGTGAAAGAAATAAAATATATACAATTAAAGCGCATTTAATATCAGGTGCGATCATACCAGCACTAATGCACCGGATCCCATCAGAACTCCGCAGTTAAGCGTGCTTGGGCGAGAGTAGTACTAGGATGGGTGACCTCCTGGGAAGTCCTTGTGTTGCACCTCTTTTTTGCGATTTTTTAAATACTTCTATTCATTTCTGTTAGCCGGCGTAAAAGAATCGGAAAAAAGTAGGAGAAAACAAATATTTCAACGTTAATTGTGTTTGTTCTGCCGTTAATAAGTGAAAGAAATAAAATATATACAATTAAAGCGCATTTAATATCAGGTGCGATCATACCAGCACTAATGCACCGGATCCCATCAGAACTCCGCAGTTAAGCGTGCTTGGGCGAGAGTAGTACTAGGATGGGTGACCTCCTGGGAAGTCCTTGTGTTGCACCTCTTTTTTGCGATTTTTTAAATACTTCTATTCATTTCTGTTAGCCGGCGTAAAAGAATCGGAAAAAGTAGGAGAAAACAAATATTTCAACGTTAATTGTGTTTGTTCTGCCGTTAATAAGTGAAAGAAATAAAATATATACAATTAAAGCGCATTTAATATCAGGTGCGATCATACCAGCACTAATGCACCGGATCCCATCAGAACTCCGCAGTTAAGCGTGCTTGGGCGAGAGTAGTACTAGGATGGGTGACCTCCTGGGAAGTCCTTGTGTTGCACCTCTTTTTTGCGATTTTTTAAATACTTCTATTCATTTCTGTTAGCCGGCGTAAAAGAATCGGAAAAAAGTAGGAGAAAACAAATATTTCAACGTTAATTGTGTTTGTTCTGCCGTTAATAAGTGAAAGAAATAAAATATATACAATTAAAGCGCATTTAATATCAGGTGCGATCATACCAGCACTAATGCACCGGATCCCATCAGAACTCCGCAGTTAAGCGTGCTTGGGCGAGAGTAGTACTAGGATGGGTGACCTCCTGGGAAGTCCTTGTGTTGCACCTCTTTTTTGCGATTTTTTAAATACTTCTATTCATTTCTGTTAGCCGGCGTAAAAGAATCGGAAAAAAAAGTAGGAGAAAACAAATATTTCAACGTTAATTGTGTTTGTTCTGCCGTTAATAAGTGAAAGAAATAAAATATATACAATTAAAGCGCATTTAATATCAGGTGCGATCATACCAGCACTAATGCACCGGATCCCATCAGAACTCCGCAGTTAAGCGTGCTTGGGCGAGAGTAGTACTAGGATGGGTGACCTCCTGGGAAGTCCTTGTGTTGCACCTCTTTTTTGCGATTTTTTAAATACTTCTATTCATTTCTGTTAGCCGGCGTAAAAGAATCGGAAAAAAGTAGGAGAAAACAAATATTTCAACGTTAATTGTGTTTGTTCTGCCGTTAATAAGTGAAAGAAATAAAATATATACAATTAAAGCGCATTTAATATCAGGTGCGATCATACCAGCACTAATGCACCGGATCCCATCAGAACTCCGCAGTTAAGCGTGCTTGGGCGAGAGTAGTACTAGGATGGGTGACCTCCTGGGAAGTCCTTGTGTTGCACCTCTTTTTTGCGATTTTTTAAATACTTCTATTCATTTCTGTTAGCCGGCGTAAAAGAATCGGAAAAAAGTAGGAGAAAACAAATATTTCAACGTTAATTGTGTTTGTTCTGCCGTTAATAAGTGAAAGAAATAAAATATATACAATTAAAGCGCATTTAATATCAGGTGCGATCATACCAGCACTAATGCACCGGATCCCATCAGAACTCCGCAGTTAAGCGTGCTTGGGCGAGAGTAGTACTAGGATGGGTGACCTCCTGGGAAGTCCTTGTGTTGCACCTCTTTTTTGCGATTTTTTAAATACTTCTATTCATTTCTGTTAGCCGGCGTAAAAGAATCGGAAAAAAGTAGGAGAAAACAAATATTTCAACGTTAATTGTGTTTGTTCTGCCGTTAATAAGTGAAAGAAATAAAATATATACAATTAAAGCGCATTTAATATCAGGTGCGATCATACCAGCACTAATGCACCGGATCCCATCAGAACTCCGCAGTTAAGCGTGCTTGGGCGAGAGTAGTACTAGGATGGGTGACCTCCTGGGAAGTCCTTGTGTTGCACCTCTTTTTTGCGATTTTTTAAATACTTCTATTCATTTCTGTTAGCCGGCGTAAAAGAATCGGAAAAAGTAGGAGAAAACAAATATTTCAACGTTAATTGTGTTTGTTCTGCCGTTAATAAGTGAAAGAAATAAAATATATACAATTAAAGCGCATTTAATATCAGGTGCGATCATACCAGCACTAATGCACCGGATCCCATCAGAACTCCGCAGTTAAGCGTGCTTGGGCGAGAGTAGTACTAGGATGGGTGACCTCCTGGGAAGTCCTTGTGTTGCACCTCTTTTTTGCGATTTTTTAAATACTTCTATTCATTTCTGTTAGCCGGCGTAAAAGAATCGGAAAAAAAGTAGGAGAAAACAAATATTTCAACGTTAATTGTGTTTGTTCTGCCGTTAATAAGTGAAAGAAATAAAATATATACAATTAAAGCGCATTTAATATCAGGTGCGATCATACCAGCACTAATGCACCGGATCCCATCAGAACTCCGCAGTTAAGCGTGCTTGGGCGAGAGTAGTACTAGGATGGGTGACCTCCTGGGAAGTCCTTGTGTTGCACCTCTTTTTTGCGATTTTTTAAATACTTCTATTCATTTCTGTTAGCCGGCGTAAAAGAATCGGAAAAAAAGTAGGAGAAAACAAATATTTCAACGTTAATTGTGTTTGTTCTGCCGTTAATAAGTGAAAGAAATAAAATATATACAATTAAAGCGCATTTAATATCAGGTGCGATCATACCAGCACTAATGCACCGGATCCCATCAGAACTCCGCAGTTAAGCGTGCTTGGGCGAGAGTAGTACTAGGATGGGTGACCTCCTGGGAAGTCCTTGTGTTGCACCTCTTTTTTGCGATTTTTTAAATACTTCTATTCATTTCTGTTAGCCGGCGTAAAAGAATCGGAAAAAAAGTAGGAGAAAACAAATATTTCAACGTTAATTGTGTTTGTTCTGCCGTTAATAAGTGAAAGAAATAAAATATATACAATTAAAGCGCATTTAATATCAGGTGCGATCATACCAGCACTAATGCACCGGATCCCATCAGAACTCCGCAGTTAAGCGTGCTTGGGCGAGAGTAGTACTAGGATGGGTGACCTCCTGGGAAGTCCTTGTGTTGCACCTCTTTTTTGCGATTTTTTAAATACTTCTATTCATTTCTGTTAGCCGGCGTAAAAGAATCGGAAAAAAAGTAGGAGAAAACAAATATTTCAACGTTAATTGTGTTTGTTCTGCCGTTAATAAGTGAAAGAAATAAAATATATACAATTAAAGCGCATTTAATATCAGGTGCGATCATACCAGCACTAATGCACCGGATCCCATCAGAACTCCGCAGTTAAGCGTGCTTGGGCGAGAGTAGTACTAGGATGGGTGACCTCCTGGGAAGTCCTTGTGTTGCACCTCTTTTTTGCGATTTTTTAAATACTTCTATTCATTTCTGTTAGCCGGCGTAAAAGAATCGGAAAAAAGTAGGAGAAAACAAATATTTCAACGTTAATTGTGTTTGTTCTGCCGTTAATAAGTGAAAGAAATAAAATATATACAATTAAAGCGCATTTAATATCAGGTGCGATCATACCAGCACTAATGCACCGGATCCCATCAGAACTCCGCAGTTAAGCGTGCTTGGGCGAGAGTAGTACTAGGATGGGTGACCTCCTGGGAAGTCCTTGTGTTGCACCTCTTTTTTGCGATTTTTTAAATACTTCTATTCATTTCTGTTAGCCGGCGTAAAAGAATCGGAAAAAAGTAGGAGAAAACAAATATTTCAACGTTAATTGTGTTTGTTCTGCCGTTAATAAGTGAAAGAAATAAAATATATACAATTAAAGCGCATTTAATATCAGGTGCGATCATACCAGCACTAATGCACCGGATCCCATCAGAACTCCGCAGTTAAGCGTGCTTGGGCGAGAGTAGTACTAGGATGGGTGACCTCCTGGGAAGTCCTTGTGTTGCACCTCTTTTTTGCGATTTTTTAAATACTTCTATTCATTTCTGTTAGCCGGCGTAAAAGAATCGGAAAAAAGTAGGAGAAAACAAATATTTCAACGTTAATTGTGTTTGTTCTGCCGTTAATAAGTGAAAGAAATAAAATATATACAATTAAAGCGCATTTAATATCAGGTGCGATCATACCAGCACTAATGCACCGGATCCCATCAGAACTCCGCAGTTAAGCGTGCTTGGGCGAGAGTAGTACTAGGATGGGTGACCTCCTGGGAAGTCCTTGTGTTGCACCTCTTTTTTGCGATTTTTTAAATACTTCTATTCATTTCTGTTAGCCGGCGTAAAAGAATCGGAAAAAGTAGGAGAAAACAAATATTTCAACGTTAATTGTGTTTGTTCTGCCGTTAATAAGTGAAAGAAATAAAATATATACAATTAAAGCGCATTTAATATCAGGTGCGATCATACCAGCACTAATGCACCGGATCCCATCAGAACTCCGCAGTTAAGCGTGCTTGGGCGAGAGTAGTACTAGGATGGGTGACCTCCTGGGAAGTCCTTGTGTTGCACCTCTTTTTGCGATTTTTTAAATACTTCTATTCATTTCTGTTAGCCGGCGTAAAAGAATCGGAAAAAAGTAGGAGAAAACAAATATTTCAACGTTAATTGTGTTTGTTCTGCCGTTAATAAGTGAAAGAAATAAAATATATACAATTAAAGCGCATTTAATATCAGGTGCGATCATACCAGCACTAATGCACCGGATCCCATCAGAACTCCGCAGTTAAGCGTGCTTGGGCGAGAGTAGTACTAGGATGGGTGACCTCCTGGGAAGTCCTTGTGTTGCACCTCTTTTTGCGATTTTTTAAATACTTCTATTCATTTCTGTTAGCCGGCGTAAAAGAATCGGAAAAAGTAGGAGAAAACAAATATTTCAACGTTAATTGTGTTTGTTCTGCCGTTAATAAGTGAAAGAAATAAAATATATACAATTAAAGCGCATTTAATATCAGGTGCGATCATACCAGCACTAATGCACCGGATCCCATCAGAACTCCGCAGTTAAGCGTGCTTGGGCGAGAGTAGTACTAGGATGGGTGACCTCCTGGGAAGTCCTTGTGTTGCACCTCTTTTTTGCGATTTTTTAAATACTTCTATTCATTTCTGTTAGCCGGCGTAAAAGAATCGGAAAAAGTAGGAGAAAACAAATATTTCAACGTTAATTGTGTTTGTTCTGCCGTTAATAAGTGAAAGAAATAAAATATATACAATTAAAGCGCATTTAATATCAGGTGCGATCATACCAGCACTAATGCACCGGATCCCATCAGAACTCCGCAGTTAAGCGTGCTTGGGCGAGAGTAGTACTAGGATGGGTGACCTCCTGGGAAGTCCTTGTGTTGCACCTCTTTTTTGCGATTTTTTAAATACTTCTATTCATTTCTGTTAGCCGGCGTAAAAGAATCGGAAAAAAAAAGTAGGAGAAAACAAATATTTCAACGTTAATTGTGTTTGTTCTGCCGTTAATAAGTGAAAGAAATAAAATATATACAATTAAAGCGCATTTAATATCAGGTGCGATCATACCAGCACTAATGCACCGGATCCCATCAGAACTCCGCAGTTAAGCGTGCTTGGGCGAGAGTAGTACTAGGATGGGTGACCTCCTGGGAAGTCCTTGTGTTGCACCTCTTTTTTGCGATTTTTTAAATACTTCTATTCATTTCTGTTAGCCGGCGTAAAAGAATCGGAAAAAGTAGGAGAAAACAAATATTTCAACGTTAATTGTGTTTGTTCTGCCGTTAATAAGTGAAAGAAATAAAATATATACAATTAAAGCGCATTTAATATCAGGTGCGATCATACCAGCACTAATGCACCGGATCCCATCAGAACTCCGCAGTTAAGCGTGCTTGGGCGAGAGTAGTACTAGGATGGGTGACCTCCTGGGAAGTCCTTGTGTTGCACCTCTTTTTTGCGATTTTTTAAATACTTCTATTCATTTCTGTTAGCCGGCGTAAAAGAATCGGAAAAAAAGTAGGAGAAAACAAATATTTCAACGTTAATTGTGTTTGTTCTGCCGTTAATAAGTGAAAGAAATAAAATATATACAATTAAAGCGCATTTAATATCAGGTGCGATCATACCAGCACTAATGCACCGGATCCCATCAGAACTCCGCAGTTAAGCGTGCTTGGGCGAGAGTAGTACTAGGATGGGTGACCTCCTGGGAAGTCCTTGTGTTGCACCTCTTTTTGCGATTTTTTAAATACTTCTATTCATTTCTGTTAGCCGGCGTAAAAGAATCGGAAAAAGTAGGAGAAAACAAATATTTCAACGTTAATTGTGTTTGTTCTGCCGTTAATAAGTGAAAGAAATAAAATATATACAATTAAAGCGCATTTAATATCAGGTGCGATCATACCAGCACTAATGCACCGGATCCCATCAGAACTCCGCAGTTAAGCGTGCTTGGGCGAGAGTAGTACTAGGATGGGTGACCTCCTGGGAAGTCCTTGTGTTGCACCTCTTTTTTGCGATTTTTAAATACTTCTATTCATTTCTGTTAGCCGGCGTAAAAGAATCGGAAAAAAGTAGGAGAAAACAAATATTTCAACGTTAATTGTGTTTGTTCTGCCGTTAATAAGTGAAAGAAATAAAATATATACAATTAAAGCGCATTTAATATCAGGTGCGATCATACCAGCACTAATGCACCGGATCCCATCAGAACTCCGCAGTTAAGCGTGCTTGGGCGAGAGTAGTACTAGGATGGGTGACCTCCTGGGAAGTCCTTGTGTTGCACCTCTTTTTTGCGATTTTTTAAATACTTCTATTCATTTCTGTTAGCCGGCGTAAAAGAATCGGAAAAAAAAGTAGGAGAAAACAAATATTTCAACGTTAATTGTGTTTGTTCTGCCGTTAATAAGTGAAAGAAATAAAATATATACAATTAAAGCGCATTTAATATCAGGTGCGATCATACCAGCACTAATGCACCGGATCCCATCAGAACTCCGCAGTTAAGCGTGCTTGGGCGAGAGTAGTACTAGGATGGGTGACCTCCTGGGAAGTCCTTGTGTTGCACCTCTTTTTTGCGATTTTTAAATACTTCTATTCATTTCTGTTAGCCGGCGTAAAAGAATCGGAAAAAGTAGGAGAAAACAAATATTTCAACGTTAATTGTGTTTGTTCTGCCGTTAATAAGTGAAAGAAATAAAATATATACAATTAAAGCGCATTTAATATCAGGTGCGATCATACCAGCACTAATGCACCGGATCCCATCAGAACTCCGCAGTTAAGCGTGCTTGGGCGAGAGTAGTACTAGGATGGGTGACCTCCTGGGAAGTCCTTGTGTTGCACCTTTTTTTTGCGATTTTTTAAATACTTCTATTCATTTCTGTTAGCCGGCGTAAAAGAATCGGAAAAAGTAGGAGAAAACAAATATTTCAACGTTAATTGTGTTTGTTCTGCCGTTAATAAGTGAAAGAAATAAAATATATACAATTAAAGCGCATTTAATATCAGGTGCGATCATACCAGCACTAATGCACCGGATCCCATCAGAACTCCGCAGTTAAGCGTGCTTGGGCGAGAGTAGTACTAGGATGGGTGACCTCCTGGGAAGTCCTTGTGTTGCACCTCTTTTTGCGATTTTTTAAATACTTCTATTCATTTCTGTTAGCCGGCGTAAAAGAATCGGAAAAAAGTAGGAGAAAACAAATATTTCAACGTTAATTGTGTTTGTTCTGCCGTTAATAAGTGAAAGAAATAAAATATATACAATTAAAGCGCATTTAATATCAGGTGCGATCATACCAGCACTAATGCACCGGATCCATCAGAACTCCGCAGTTAAGCGTGCTTGGGCGAGAGTAGTACTAGGATGGGTGACCTCCTGGGAAGTCCTTGTGTTGCACCTCTTTTTGCGATTTTTTAAATACTTCTATTCATTTCTGTTAGCCGGCGTAAAAGAATCGGAAAAAAGTAGGAGAAAACAAATATTTCAACGTTAATTGTGTTTGTTCTGCCGTTAATAAGTGAAAGAAATAAAATATATACAATTAAAGCGCATTTAATATCAGGTGCGATCATACCAGCACTAATGCACCGGATCCCATCAGAACTCCGCAGTTAAGCGTGCTTGGGCGAGAGTAGTACTAGGATGGGTGACCTCCTGGGAAGTCCTTGTGTTGCACCTCTTTTTTGCGATTTTTAAATACTTCTATTCATTTCTGTTAGCCGGCGTAAAAGAATCGGAAAAAAGTAGGAGAAAACAAATATTTCAACGTTAATTGTGTTTGTTCTGCCGTTAATAAGTGAAAGAAATAAAATATATACAATTAAAGCGCATTTAATATCAGGTGCGATCATACCAGCACTAATGCACCGGATCCCATCAGAACTCCGCAGTTAAGCGTGCTTGGGCGAGAGTAGTACTAGGATGGGTGACCTCCTGGGAAGTCCTTGTGTTGCACCTCTTTTTTGCGATTTTTTAAATACTTCTATTCATTTCTGTTAGCCGGCGTAAAAGAATCGGAAAAAAAGTAGGAGAAAACAAATATTTCAACGTTAATTGTGTTTGTTCTGCCGTTAATAAGTGAAAGAAATAAAATATATACAATTAAAGCGCATTTAATATCAGGTGCGATCATACCAGCACTAATGCACCGGATCCCATCAGAACTCCGCAGTTAAGCGTGCTTGGGCGAGAGTAGTACTAGGATGGGTGACCTCCTGGGAAGTCCTTGTGTTGCACCTCTTTTTTGCGATTTTTAAATACTTCTATTCATTTCTGTTAGCCGGCGTAAAAGAATCGGAAAAAAAGTAGGAGAAAACAAATATTTCAACGTTAATTGTGTTTGTTCTGCCGTTAATAAGTGAAAGAAATAAAATATATACAATTAAAGCGCATTTAATATCAGGTGCGATCATACCAGCACTAATGCACCGGATCCCATCAGAACTCCGCAGTTAAGCGTGCTTGGGCGAGAGTAGTACTAGGATGGGTGACCTCCTGGGAAGTCCTTGTGTTGCACCTCTTTTTGCGATTTTTTAAATACTTCTATTCATTTCTGTTAGCCGGCGTAAAAGAATCGGAAAAAAAGTAGGAGAAAACAAATATTTCAACGTTAATTGTGTTTGTTCTGCCGTTAATAAGTGAAAGAAATAAAATATATACAATTAAAGCGCATTTAATATCAGGTGCGATCATACCAGCACTAATGCACCGGATCCCATCAGAACTCCGCAGTTAAGCGTGCTTGGGCGAGAGTAGTACTAGGATGGGTGACCTCCTGGGAAGTCCTTGTGTTGCACCTCTTTTTTGCGATTTTTTAAATACTTCTATTCATTTCTGTTAGCCGGCGTAAAAGAATCGGGAAAAAGTAGGAGAAAACAAATATTTCAACGTTAATTGTGTTTGTTCTGCCGTTAATAAGTGAAAGAAATAAAATATATACAATTAAAGCGCATTTAATATCAGGTGCGATCATACCAGCACTAATGCACCGGATCCCATCAGAACTCCGCAGTTAAGCGTGCTTGGGCGAGAGTAGTACTAGGATGGGTGACCTCCTGGGAAGTCCTTGTGTTGCACCTCTTTTTGCGATTTTTTAAATACTTCTATTCATTTCTGTTAGCCGGCGTAAAAGAATCGGAAAAAGTAGGAGAAAACAAATATTTCAACGTTAATTGTGTTTGTTCTGCCGTTAATAAGTGAAAGAAATAAAATATATACAATTAAAGCGCATTTAATATCAGGTGCGATCATACCAGCACTAATGCACCGGATCCCATCAGAACTCCGCAGTTAAGCGTGCTTGGGCGAGAGTAGTACTAGGATGGGTGACCTCCTGGGAAGTCCTTGTGTTGCACCTCTTTTTTGCGATTTTTAAATACTTCTATTCATTTCTGTTAGCCGGCGTAAAAGAATCGGAAAAAAGTAGGAGAAAACAAATATTTCAACGTTAATTGTGTTTGTTCTGCCGTTAATAAGTGAAAGAAATAAAATATATACAATTAAAGCGCATTTAATATCAGGTGCGATCATACCAGCACTAATGCACCGGATCCCATCAGAACTCCGCAGTTAAGCGTGCTTGGGCGAGAGTAGTACTAGGATGGGTGACCTCCTGGGAAGTCCTTGTGTTGCACCTCTTTTTTGCGATTTTTAAATACTTCTATTCATTTCTGTTAGCCGGCGTAAAAGAATCGGAAAAAAGTAGGAGAAAACAAATATTTCAACGTTAATTGTGTTTGTTCTGCCGTTAATAAGTGAAAGAAATAAAATATATACAATTAAAGCGCATTTAATATCAGGTGCGATCATACCAGCACTAATGCACCGGATCCCATCAGAACTCCGCAGTTAAGCGTGCTTGGGCGAGAGTAGTACTAGGATGGGTGACCTCCTGGGAAGTCCTTGTGTTGCACCTCTTTTTTGCGATTTTTTAAATACTTCTATTCATTTCTGTTAGCCGGCGTAAAAGAATCGGAAAAAAAAAAGTAGGAGAAAACAAATATTTCAACGTTAATTGTGTTTGTTCTGCCGTTAATAAGTGAAAGAAATAAAATATATACAATTAAAGCGCATTTAATATCAGGTGCGATCATACCAGCACTAATGCACCGGATCCCATCAGAACTCCGCAGTTAAGCGTGCTTGGGCGAGAGTAGTACTAGGATGGGTGACCTCCTGGGAAGTCCTTGTGTTGCACCTCTTTTTTGCGATTTTTTAAATACTTCTATTCATTTCTGTTAGCCGGCGTAAAAGAATCGGAAAAAGTAGGAGAAAACAAATATTTCAACGTTAATTGTGTTTGTTCTGCCGTTAATAAGTGAAAGAAATAAAATATATACAATTAAAGCGCATTTAATATCAGGTGCGATCATACCAGCACTAATGCACCGGATCCCATCAGAACTCCGCAGTTAAGCGTGCTTGGGCGAGAGTAGTACTAGGATGGGTGACCTCCTGGGAAGTCCTTGTGTTGCACCTCTTTTTGCGATTTTTTAAATACTTCTATTCATTTCTGTTAGCCGGCGTAAAAGAATCGGAAAAAAAGTAGGAGGAAAACAAATATTTCAACGTTAATTGTGTTTGTTCTGCCGTTAATAAGTGAAAGAAATAAAATATATACAATTAAAGCGCATTTAATATCAGGTGCGATCATACCAGCACTAATGCACCGGATCCCATCAGAACTCCGCAGTTAAGCGTGCTTGGGCGAGAGTAGTACTAGGATGGGTGACCTCCTGGGAAGTCCTTGTGTTGCACCTCTTTTTGCGATTTTTTAAATACTTCTATTCATTTCTGTTAGCCGGCGTAAAAGAATCGGAAAAAAAGTAGGAGGAGAAAACAAATATTTCAACGTTAATTGTGTTTGTTCTGCCGTTAATAAGTGAAAGAAATAAAATATATACAATTAAAGCGCATTTAATATCAGGTGCGATCATACCAGCACTAATGCACCGGATCCCATCAGAACTCCGCAGTTAAGCGTGCTTGGGCGAGAGTAGTACTAGGATGGGTGACCTCCTGGGAAGTCCTTGTGTTGCACCTCTTTTTTGCGATTTTTTAAATACTTCTATTCATTTCTGTTAGCCGGCGTAAAAGAATCGGAAAAAAAGTAGGAGAAAACAAATATTTCAACGTTAATTGTGTTTGTTCTGCCGTTAATAAGTGAAAGAAATAAAATATATACAATTAAAGCGCATTTAATATCAGGTGCGATCATACCAGCACTAATGCACCGGATCCCATCAGAACTCCGCAGTTAAGCGTGCTTGGGCGAGAGTAGTACTAGGATGGGTGACCTCCTGGGAAGTCCTTGTGTTGCACCTCTTTTTTGCGATTTTTTAAATACTTCTATTCATTTCTGTTAGCCGGCGTAAAAGAATCGGAAAAAAAGTAGGAGAAAACAAATATTTCAACGTTAATTGTGTTTGTTCTGCCGTTAATAAGTGAAAGAAATAAAATATATACAATTAAAGCGCATTTAATATCAGGTGCGATCATACCAGCACTAATGCACCGGATCCCATCAGAACTCCGCAGTTAAGCGTGCTTGGGCGAGAGTAGTACTAGGATGGGTGACCTCCTGGGAAGTCCTTGTGTTGCACCTCTTTTTTGCGATTTTTTAAATACTTCTATTCATTTCTGTTAGCCGGCGTAAAAGAATCGGAAAAAAAGTAGGAGAAAACAAATATTTCAACGTTAATTGTGTTTGTTCTGCCGTTAATAAGTGAAAGAAATAAAATATATACAATTAAAGCGCATTTAATATCAGGTGCGATCATACCAGCACTAATGCACCGGATCCCATCAGAACTCCGCAGTTAAGCGTGCTTGGGCGAGAGTAGTACTAGGATGGGTGACCTCCTGGGAAGTCCTTGTGTTGCACCTCTTTTTTGCGATTTTTTAAATACTTCTATTCATTTCTGTTAGCCGGCGTAAAAGAATCGGAAAAAAAGTAGGAGAAAACAAATATTTCAACGTTAATTGTGTTTGTTCTGCCGTTAATAAGTGAAAGAAATAAAATATATACAATTAAAGCGCATTTATATCAGGTGCGATCATACCAGCACTAATGCACCGGATCCCATCAGAACTCCGCAGTTAAGCGTGCTTGGGCGAGAGTAGTACTAGGATGGGTGACCTCCTGGGAAGTCCTTGTGTTGCACCTCTTTTTTGCGATTTTTTAAATACTTCTATTCATTTCTGTTAGCCGGCGTAAAAGAATCGGAAAAAAGTAGGAGAAAACAAATATTTCAACGTTAATTGTGTTTGTTCTGCCGTTAATAAGTGAAAGAAATAAAATATATACAATTAAAGCGCATTTAATATCAGGTGCGATCATACCAGCACTAATGCACCGGATCCCATCAGAACTCCGCAGTTAAGCGTGCTTGGGCGAGAGTAGTACTAGGATGGGTGACCTCCTGGGAAGTCCTTGTGTTGCACCTCTTTTTTGCGATTTTTTAAATACTTCTATTCATTTCTGTTAGCCGGCGTAAAAGAATCGGAAAAAGTAGGAGAAAACAAATATTTCAACGTTAATTGTGTTTGTTCTGCCGTTAATAAGTGAAAGAAATAAAATATATACAATTAAAGCGCATTTAATATCAGGTGCGATCATACCAGCACTAATGCACCGGATCCCATCAGAACTCCGCAGTTAAGCGTGCTTGGGGCGAGAGTAGTACTAGGATGGGTGACCTCCTGGGAAGTCCTTGTGTTGCACCTCTTTTTTGCGATTTTTTAAATACTTCTATTCATTTCTGTTAGCCGGCGTAAAAGAATCGGAAAAAGTAGGAGAAAACAAATATTTCAACGTTAATTGTGTTTGTTCTGCCGTTAATAAGTGAAAGAAATAAAATATATACAATTAAAGCGCATTTAATATCAGGTGCGATCATACCAGCACTAATGCACCGGATCCCATCAGAACTCCGCAGTTAAGCGTGCTTGGGCGAGAGTAGTACTAGGATGGGTGACCTCCTGGGAAGTCCTTGTGTTGCACCTCTTTTGCGCGATTTTTTAAATACTTCTATTCATTCTGTTAGCCGGCGTAAAAGAATCGGAAAAAAGTAGGAGGAAAAACAAATATTTCAACGTTAATTGTGTTTGTTCTGCCGTTAATAAGTGAAAGAAATAAAATATATACAATTAAAGCGCATTTAATATCAGGTGCGATCATACCAGCACTAATGCACCGGATCCCATCAGAACTCCGCAGTTAAGCGTGCTTGGGCGAGAGTAGTACTAGGATGGGTGACCTCCTGGGAAGTCCTTGTGTTGCACCTCTTTTTTGCGATTTTTTAAATACTTCTATTCATTTCTGTTAGCGGCGTAAAAGAATCGGAAAAAGTAGGAGAAAACAAAATTTCAACGTTAATTGTGTTTGTTCTGCCGTTAATAAGTGAAAGAAATAAAATATATACAATTAAAGCGCATTTAATATCAGGTGCGATCATACCAGCACTAATGCACCGGATCCCATCAGAACTCCGCAGTTAAGCGTGCTTGGGCGAGAGTAGTACTAGGATGGGTGACCTCCTGGGAAGTCCTTGTGTTGCACCTCTTTTTGCGATTTTTTAAATACTTCTATTCATTTCTGTTAGCCGGCGTAAAAGAATCGGAAAAAAAAAGTAGGAGAAAACAAATATTTCAACGTTAATTGTGTTTGTTCTGCCGTTAATAAGTGAAAGAAATAAAATATATACAATTAAAGCGCATTTAATATCAGGTGCGATCATACCAGCACTAATGCACCGGATCCCATCAGAACTCCGCAGTTAAGCGTGCTTGGGCGAGAGTAGTACTAGGATGGGTGACCTCCTGGGAAGTCCTTGTGTTGCACCTCTTTTTTGCGATTTTTTAAATACTTCTATTCATTTCTGTTAGCCGGCGTAAAAGAATCGGAAAAAAAGTAGGAGAAAACAAATATTTCAACGTTAATTGTGTTTGTTCTGCCGTTAATAAGTGAAAGAAATAAAATATATACAATTAAAGCGCATTTAATATCAGGTGCGATCATACCAGCACTAATGCACCGGATCCATCAGAACTCCGCAGTTAAGCGTGCTTGGGCGAGAGTAGTACTAGGATGGGTGACTCTGGGAAGTCCTTGTGTTGCACCTCTTTTTTGCGATTTTTTAAATACTTCTATTCATTTCTGTTAGCCGGCGTAAAAGAATCGGAAAAAGTAGGAGAAAACAAATATTTCAACGTTAATTGTGTTGTTCTGCCGTTAATAAGTGAAAGAAATAAAATATATACAATTAAAGCGCATTTAATATCAGGTGCGATCATACCAGCACTAATGCACCGGATCCCATCAGAACTCCGCAGTTAAGCGTGCTTGGGCGAGAGTAGTACTAGGATGGGTGACCTCCTGGGAAGTCCTTGTGTTGCACCTCTTTTTTGCGATTTTTTAAATACTTCTATTCATTTCTGTTAGCCGGCGTAAAAGAATCGGAAAAAAGTAGGAGAAAACAAATATTTCAACGTTAATTGTGTTTGTTCTGCCGTTAATAAGTGAAAGAAATAAAATATATACAATTAAAGCGCATTTAATATCAGGTGCGATCATACCAGCACTAATGCACCGGATCCCATCAGAACTCCGCAGTTAAGCGTGCTTGGGCGAGAGTAGTACTAGGATGGGTGACCTCCTGGGAAGTCCTTGTGTTGCACCTCTTTTTGCGATTTTTTAAATACTTCTATTCATTTCTGTTAGCCGGCGTAAAAGAATCGGAAAAAAAGTAGGAGGAAAACAAATATTTCAACGTTAATTGTGTTTGTTCTGCCGTTAATAAGTGAAAGAAATAAAATATATACAATTAAAGCGCATTAATATCAGGTGCGATCATACCAGCACTAATGCACGGATCCCATCAGAACTCCGCAGTTAAGCGTGCTTGGGCGGGGAGAGTAGTACTAGGATGGGTGACCTCTGGGAAGTCCTGTGTTGCACCTCTTTTTTGCGATTTTTTAAATACTTCTATTATTTCTGTTAGCCGGCGTAAAAGAATCGGAAAAAGTAGGAGAAAACAAAATTTTCAACGTTAATTGTTTGTTCTGCCGTTAATAAGTGAAAGAAATAAAATATATACAATTAAGCGCATTTAATACAGGTGCGATCATACCAGCACTAATGCACCGGATCCCATCAGAACTCCGCAGTTAAGCGTGCTTGGGCGAGAGTAGTACTAGGATGGGTGACCCTGGGAAGTCCTGGTGTTGCACCTCTTTTTTGCGATTTTTAAATACTTATTCATTTCTGTTAGCCGGCGTAAAAGAATCGGAAAAAAGTAGGAGGAAAACAAATATTTCAACGTTAATTGTGTTTGTTCTGCCGTTAATAAGTGAAAGAAATAAAAATTATACAATTAAAGCGCATTTAATATCAGGTGCGATCATACCAGCACTAATGCACCGGATCCATCAGAACTCCGCAGTTAAGCGTGCTTGGGCGAGAGTAGTACTAGGATGGTGACCTCCTGGGAAGTCTTGTGTTGCACCCTTTTTGCGATTTTTTAAATACTTCTATTCATTCTGTTAGCCGGCGTAAAAGAATCGGAAAAAAAAAAAAAAAGTAGGAGGAAAACAAATAT